>NW_027440688.1:0-71114 GCF_031893055.1 Leptodactylus fuscus | reverse complement strand
GACCCTATATACACAACTAAGGACCTGCACCTCTACCGGACCCTATATACACAACTAATGACCTGCTCCTCTACCAGACCCTATATACACACATAAGGACCTGCACCTCTACCAGACCCTATATACACAACTAAGGACCTGCACCTCTACCAGACCCTATATACACAACTAAGGACCTGCACCTCTACCAGACCCTATATACACAACTAAGGACCTGCACCTCTACCAGTCCCTATATACACAACTAAGGACCTGCACCTCTACCGGACCCTATATACACACATAAGGACCTGCACCTCTACTAGACCCTATATACACAACTAAGGACCTGCACCTCTACCAGACCCTATATACACAACTAAGGACCTGCACCTCTACCGGACCCTATATACACAACTAAGGACCTGCACCTCTACCGGACCCTATATACACACATAAGGACCTGCACCTCTACCGGACCCTATATACACAACTAAGGACCTGCACCTCTGCCAGACCCTATATACACAACTAAGGACCTGCACCTCTACCAGACCCTATATACACAACTAAGGACCTGCACCTCTACTAGACCCTATATACACAACTAAGGATCTGCACCTCTACCAGACCCCATATACACAACTAAGGACCTGCACCTCTACCAGTCCCTATATACACAACTAAGGACCTGCACCTCTACCAGTCCCTATATACACAACTAAGGACCTGCACCTCTACCAGTCCCTATATACACAACTAAGGACCTGAACCTCTACTAGACCCTATATACACAACTAAGGACCTGCACCTCTACCGGACCCTATATACACAGCTAAGGACCTGCACCTCTACCAGTCCCTATATACACACATAAGGACCTGCACCTCTACCGGACCCTATATACACAACTAAGGACCTGCACCTCTACCAGACCCTATATACACACATAAGGACCTGCACCTCTACCAGACCCTATATACACAACTAAGGACCTGTTCCTCTACCAGACCCTATATACACAGCTAAGGACCTGCACCTCTACCAGACCCTATATACACAACTAAGGACCTGCACCTCTACCAGACCCTATATACACAAATAAGGACCTGCACCTCTACCAGACCCTATATACACAACCCAGGACCTGCACCTCTACCAGACCCTATATACACAACTAAGGACCTGCACCTCTACCAGACCCTATATACACAACTAAGGACCTGCACCTCTACCAGTCCCTATATACACAACTAAGGACCTGCACCTCTACCAGACCCTATATACACAACTAAGGACCTGCACCTCTACTAGACCCTATATACACAACTAAGGACCTGCACCTCTACCAGACCCTATATACACAAGTAAGGACCTGCACCTCTACCAGACACTATACACACATAAGGACCTGCATCTCTACCAGTCCCTATATACACAACTAAGGACCTGCACCTCTACTAGACCCTATATACACAACTAAGGACCTGCACCTCTACCGGACCCTATATACACAACTAATGACCTGCTCCTCTACCAGACCCTATATACACAACTAAGGACCTGCACCTCTACCAGACCCTATATACACAACTAAGGACCTGTTCCTCTACCAGACCCTATATACACACATAAGGACCTGCACCTCTACCAGACCCTATATACACAACTAAGGACCTGCACCTCTACCAGACCCTATATACACAACTAAGGACCTGTTCCTCTACCAGACCCTATATACACAACTAAGGACCTGCACCTCTACCAGACCCTATATACACAACTAAGGACCTGCACCTCTACCAGTCCCTATATACACAACTAAGGACCTGCACCTCTACCGGACCCTATATACGCACATAAGGACCTGCACCTCTACTAGACCCTATATACACAACTAAGGACCTGCACCTCTACCGGACCCTATATACGCACATAAGGACCTGCACCTCTACCAGACCCTATATACACAACTAAGGACCTGCACCTCTACCGGACCCTATATACGCACATAAGGACCTGCACCTCTACCAGACCCTATATACACAACTAAGGACCTGCACCTCTGCCAGACCCTATATACACAACTAAGGACCTGCACCTCTACCAGACCCTATATACACAACTAAGGACCTGCACCTCTACCAGTCCCTATATACACACATAAGGACCTGCACCTCTACCAGACCCTATATACACAACTAAGGACCTGCTCCTCTACCAGACCCTATATACACACATAAGGACCTGCATCTCTACCAGTCCCTATATACACAACTAAGGACCTGCACCTCTACTAGACCCTATATACACAACTAAGGACCTGCACCTCTACCGGACCCTATATACACAACTAATGACCTGCTCCTCTACCAGACCCTATATACACACATAAGGACCTGCACCTCTACCAGACCCTATATACACAACTAAGGAACTGCACCTCTACCAGACCCTATATACACAACTAAGGACCTGCACCTCTACCAGACCCTATATACACAACTAAGGACCTGCACCTCTACCAGACCCTATATACACAACTAAGGACCTGCACCTCTACCAGTCCCTATATACACAACTAAGGACCTGCACCTCTACCGGACCCTATATACGCACATAAGGACCTGAACCTCTACTAGACCCTATATACACAACTAAGGACCTGCACCTCTACCAGACCCTATATACACAACTAAGGACCTGCATCTCTACCAGACCCTATATACACAACTAAGGACCTGCACCTCTACCGGACCCTATATACGCACATAAGGACCTGCACCTCTACTGGACCCTATATACACAACTAAGGACCTGCACCTCTGCCAGACCCTATATACACAACTAAGGACCTGCACCTTTACCAGACCCTATATACACAACTAAGGACCTGCACCTCTACCAGTCCCTATATACACACATAAGGACCTGCACCTCTACCAGACCCTATATACACAACTAAGGACCTGCTCCTCTACCAGACCCTATATACACAACTAAGGACCTGCACCTCTGCCAGACCCTATATACACAACTAAGGACCTGCACCTCTACCAGACCCTATATACACAACTAAGGACCTGCACCTCTACTAGACCCTATATACACAACTAAGGATCTGCACCTCTACCAGACCCTATATACACAACTAAGGACCTGCACCTCTGCCAGACCCTATATACACAACTAAGGACCTGCACCTCTACCAGACCCTATATACACAACTAAGGACCTGCACCTCTACCAGACCCTATATACACAACTAAGGACCTGCACCTCTGCCAGACCCTATATACACAACTAAGGACCTGCACCTCTACCAGACCCTATATACACAACTAAGGACCTGCACCTCTACCAGTCCCTATATACACACATAAGGACCTTCACCTCTACCAGACCCTATATACACAACTAAGGACCTGCACCTCTACCAGACACTATATACACAACTAAGGACCTGCATCTCTACCAGACTCTATATACACAACTAAGGACCTGCATCTCTACCAGTCCCTATATACACACATAAGGACCTGCACCTCTACCAGTCCCTATATACACAACTAAGGACCTGTTCCTCTACCAGACCCTATATACACAACTAAGGACCTGCACCTCTACCAGACCCTATATACACAACTAAGGACCTGCACCTCTACCAGACCCTATATACACAACTAAGGACCTGCACCTCTACCAGACCCTATATACACAACTAATGACCTGCTCCTCTACCAGACCCTATATACACAACTAAGGACCTGCACCTCTACTAGACCCTATATACACAACTAAGGACCTGCACCTCTACCAGACCCTATATACACAACTAATGACCTGCTCCTCTACCAGACCCTATATACACAACTAATGACCTGCTCCTCTACCAGACCCTATATACACAACTAAGGACCTGCACCTCTACTAGACCCTATATACACAACTAAGGACCTGCACCTCTACCAGACCCTATATACACAACTAAGGACCTGGTCCTCTACCAGACCCTATATACACAACTAAGGACCTGCACCTCTGCCAGACCCTATATACACAACTAAGGACCTGGTCCTCTACCAGACCCTATATACACAACTAATGACCTGCTCCTCTACCAGACCCTATATACACACATAAGGACCTGCATCTCTACCGGACCCTATATACACAACTAAGGACCTGCTCCTCTACCGGACCCTATATACACAACTAAGGACCTGCACCTCTACCAGACCCTATATACACAACTAAGGACCTGCATCTCTACCAGTCCCTATATACACAACTAAGGACCTGCATCTCTACCAGTCCCTATATACACAACTAAGGACCTGCACCTCTGCCAGACCCTATATACACAACTAAGGACCTGCACCTCTACCAGACCCTATATACACAACTAAGGACCTGCACCTCTACTAGACCCTATATACACAACTAAGGACCTGCACCTCTACCAGACCCTATATACACAACTAAGGACCTGCACCTCTGCCAGACCCTATATACACAACTAAGGACCTGCACCTCTACCAGACCCTATATACACAACTAAGGACCTGCACCTCTGCCAGACCCTATATACACAACTAAGGACCTGCACCTCTACCAGACCCTATATACACAACTAAGGACCTGCACCTCTACCAGTCCCTATATACACACATAAGGACCTGCACCTCTACCAGACCCTATATACACAACTAAGGACCTGCACCTCTACCAGACACTATATACACAACTAAGGACCTGCACCTCTACCGGACCCTATATACACAACTAAGGACCTGCACCTCTACCGGACCCTATATACACAACTAAGGACCTGCACCTCTACCAGTCCCTATATACACAACTAAGGACCTGCATCTCTACCAGTCCCTATATACACAACTAAGGACCTGCATCTCTACCAGACTCTATATACACAACTAAGGACCTGCATCTCTACCAGTCCCTATATACACACATAAGGACCTGCACCTCTACCAGTCCCTATATACACAACTAAGGACCTGCTCCTCTACCAGACCCTATATACACAGCTAAGGACCTGCACCTCTACCAGACCCTATATACACAACTAAGGACCTGCTCCTCTACCAGACCCTATATACACAACTAAGGACCTGCACCTCTACCAGACCCTATATACACAACTAAGGACCTGCACCTCTACCAGTCCCTATATACACACATAAGGACCTGCACCTCTACCAGACCCTATATACACAACTAAGGACCTGCTCCTCTACCAGACCCTATATACACAACTAAGGACCTGCACCTCTGCCAGACTCTATATACACAACTAAGGACCTGCTCCTCTACCAGACCCTATATACACAACTAAGGACCTGCACCTCTGCCAGACTCTATATACACAACTAAGGACCTGCACCTCTACCAGACCCTATATACACAACTAATGACCTGCTCCTCTACCAGACCCTATATACACACATAAGGACCTGCACCTTTACCAGACCCTATATACACAACTAAGGACCTGCTCCTCTACCAGACCCTATATACACAACTAAGGACCTGCTCCTCTACCAGACCCTATATACACAACTAAGGACCTGCACCTCTACCAGACCCTATATACACAACTAAGGACCTGCACCTCTACCAGACCCTATATACACAACTAATGACCTGCTCCTCTACCAGACCCTATATACACAACTAAGGACCTGCACCTCTACTAGACCCTATATACACAACTAAGGACCTGCACCTCTACCAGACCCTATATACACAACTAATGACCTGCTCCTCTACCAGACCCTATATACACAACTAAGGACCTGCACCTCTACTAGACCCTATATACACAACTAAGGACCTGCACCTCTACCAGACCCTATATACACAACTAAGGACCTGGTCCTCTACCAGACCCTATATACACAACTAAGGACCTGGTCCTCTACCAGACCCTATATACACAACTAATGACCTGCTCCTCTACCAGACCCTATATACACACATAAGGACCTGCATCTCTACCGGACCCTATATACACAACTAAGGACCTGCTCCTCTACCGGACCCTATATACACAACTAAGGACCTGCACCTCTACCAGACCCTATATACACAACTAAGGACCTGCTCCTCTACCAGACCCTATATACACAACTGAGGACCTGCACCTCTACCAGACCCTATATACACAACTAAGGACCTGCATCTCTACCAGTCCCTATATACACAACTAAGGACCTGCATCTCTACCAGTCCCTATATACACAACTAAGGACCTGCACCTCTGCCAGACCCTATATACACAACTAAGGACCTGCACCTCTACCAGACCCTATATACACAACTAAGGACCTGCACCTCTACTAGACCCTATATACACAACTAAGGACCTGCACCTCTACCAGACCCTATATACACAACTAAGGACCTGCACCTCTGCCAGACCCTATATACACAACTAAGGACCTGCACCTCTACCAGACCCTATATACACAACTAAGGACCTGCACCTCTGCCAGACCCTATATACACAACTAAGGACCTGCACCTCTACCAGACCCTATATACACAACTAAGGACCTGCACCTCTACCAGTCCCTATATACACACATAAGGACCTGCACCTCTACCAGACCCTATATACACAACTAAGGACCTGCACCTCTACCAGACACTATATACACAACTAAGGACCTGCACCTCTACCGGACTCTATATACACAACTAAGGACCTGCACCTCTACCGGACCCTATATACACAACTAAGGACCTGCACCTCTACCAGTCCCTATATACACAACTAAGGACCTGCATCTCTACCAGTCCCTATATACACAACTAAGGACCTGCATCTCTACCAGACTCTATATACACAACTAAGGACCTGCATCTCTACCAGTCCCTATATACACACATAAGGACCTGCACCTCTACCAGTCCCTATATACACAACTAAGGACCTGCTCCTCTACCAGACCCTATATACACAGCTAAGGACCTGCACCTCTACCAGACCCTATATACACAACTAAGGACCTGCTCCTCTACCAGACCCTATATACACAACTAAGGACCTGCACCTCTACCAGACCCTATATACACAACTAAGGACCTGCACCTCTACCAGTCCCTATATACACACATAAGGACCTGCACCTCTACCAGACCCTATATACACAACTAAGGACCTGCTCCTCTACCAGACCCTATATACACAACTAAGGACCTGCACCTCTGCCAGACTCTATATACACAACTAAGGACCTGCACCTCTACCAGACCCTATATACACAACTAAGGACCTGCACCTCTACCAGACCCTATATACACAACTAAGGAACTGCACCTCTGCCAGACCCTATATACACAACTAAGGACCTGCACCTCTACCAGACCCTATATACACAACTAAGGACCTGCACCTCTACCAGACCCTATATACACACATAAGGACCTGCACCTCTACCAGACCCTATATACACAACTAAGGACCTGCACCTCTACCAGACCCTATATACACAACTAAGGACCTGCACCTCTACCAGACCCTATATACACAACTAAGGACCTGCACCTCTACCAGACCCTATATACACAACTAAGGACCTGCACCTCTACCAGACCCTATATACACAACTAAGGACCTGCACCTCTGCCAGACCCTATATACACAACTAAGGACCTGCACCTCTACCAGACCCTATATACACAACTAAGGACCTGCACCTCTACCAGTCCCTATATACACACATAAGGACCTTCACCTCTACCAGACCCTATATACACAACTAAGGACCTGCACCTCTACCAGACACTATATACACAACTAAGGACCTGCATCTCTACCAGACTCTATATACACAACTAAGGACCTGCATCTCTACCAGTCCCTATATACACACATAAGGACCTGCACCTCTACCAGTCCCTATATACACAACTAAGGACCTGTTCCTCTACCAGACCCTATATACACAACTAAGGACCTGCACCTCTACCAGACCCTATATACACAACTAAGGACCTGCTCCTCTACCAGACCCTATATACACAACTAAGGACCTGCACCTCTACCAGACCCTATATACACAACTAAGGACCTGCACCTCTACCAGACCCTATATACACAACTAATGACCTGCTCCTCTACCAGACCCTATATACACACATAAGGACCTGCACCTCTACCAGACCCTATATACACAACTAAGGACCTGCTCCTCTACCAGACCCTATATACACAACTAAGGACCTGCTCCTCTACCAGACCCTATATACACAACTAAGGACCTGCACCTCTACCAGACCCTATATACACAACTAAGGACCTGCTCCTCTACCAGACCCTATATACACAACTAAGGACCTGCACTTCTACTAGACCCTATATACACAACTAAGGACCTGCACCTCTACCAGACCCTATATACACAACTAATGACCTGCTCCTCTACCAGACCCTATATACACAACTAAGGACCTGCACCTCTACTAGACCCTATATACACAACTAAGGACCTGCACCTCTACCAGACCCTATATACACAACTAAGGACCTGGTCCTCTACCAGACCCTATATACACAACTAAGGACCTGGTCCTCTACCAGACCCTATATACACAACTAATGACCTGCTCCTCTACCAGACCCTATATACACACATAAGGACCTGCATCTCTAAAGGACCCTATATACACAACTAAGGACCTGCTCCTCTACCGGACCCTATATACACAACTAAGGACCTGCACCTCTACCAGACTCTATATACACACATAAGGACCTGCACCTCTACCAGACCCTATATACACAACTAAGGACCTGCTCCTCTACCAGACCCTATATACACAACTGAGGACCTGCACCTCTACCAGACCCTATATACACAACTAAGGACCTGCATCTCTACCAGTCCCTATATACACAACTAAGGACCTGCATCTCTACCAGTCCCTATATACACAACTAAGGACCTGCACCTCTGCCAGACCCTATATACACAACTAAGGACCTGCACCTCTACCAGACCCTATATACACAACTAAGGACCTGCACCTCTACTAGACCCTATATACACAACTAAGGACCTGCACCTCTACCAGACCCTATATACACAACTAAGGACCTGCACCTCTACTAGACCCTATATACACAACTAAGGACCTGCACCTCTGCCAGACCCTATATACACAACTAAGGACCTGCACCTCTACCAGACCCTATATACACAACTAAGGACCTGCACCTCTGCCAGACCCTATATACACAACTAAGGACCTGCACCTCTACTAGACCCTATATACACAACTAAGGACCTGCACCTCTGCCAGACCCTATATACACAACTAAGGACCTGCACCTCTACCAGTCCCTATATACACACATAAGGACCTGCACCTCTACCAGACCCTATATACACAACTAAGGACCTGCACCTCTACCGGACCCTATATACACAACTAAGGACCTGCACCTCTACCAGACCCTATATACACAACTAAGGACCTGCATCTCTACCAGTCCCTATATACACAACTAAGGACCTGCTCCTCTACCAGACCCTATATACACAACTAAGGACCTGCACCTCTACCAGACCCTATATACACAACTAAGGACCTGCACCTCTACCAGACCCTATATACACAACTAATGACCTGCTCCTCTACCAGACCCTATATACACACATAAGGACCTGCACCTCTACCAGACCCTATATACACAACTAAGGACCTGCACCTCTACCAGACCCTATATACACAACTAAGGACCTGCACCTCTACCAGACACTATATACACAACTAAGGACCTGCACCTCTACCAGACACTATATACACAACTAAGGACCTGCTCCTCTACCAGACCCTATATACACAACTAAGGACCTGCACCTCTACCAGACACTATATACACAACTAAGGACCTGCACCTCTACCAGTCCCTATATACACAACTAAGGACCTGCACCTCTACCAGACACTATATACACAACTAAGGACCTGCATCTCTACCAGACTCTATATACACAACTAAGGACCTGCATCTCTACCAGTCCCTATATACACACATAAGGACCTGCACCTCTACCAGTCCCTATATACACAACTAAGGACCTGTTCCTCTACCAGACCCTATATACACAGCTAAGGACCTGCACCTCTACCAGACCCTATATACACAACTAAGGACCTGCTCCTCTACCAGACCCTATATACACAACTAAGGACCTGCACCTCTACCAGACCCTATATACACAACTAAGGACCTGCACCTCTACCAGACCCTATATACACAACTAAGGACCTGCACCTCTACCAGACCCTATATACACAACTAAGGACCTGCACCTCTACCAGACACTATATACACAACTAAGGACCTGCTCCTCTACCAGACCCTATATACACAACTAAGGACCTGCACCTCTACCAGACACTATATACACAACTAAGGACCTGCACCTCTACCAGACCCTATATACACACATAAGGACCTGCACCTCTACCAGACACTATATACACAACTAAGGACCTGCACCTCTACCAGACCCTATATACACACATAAGGACCTGCACCTCTACCAGACACTATATACACAACTAAGGACCTGCACCTCTACCAGACACTATATACACAACTAAGGACCTGCACCTCTACCAGACACTATATACACAACTAAGGACCTGCACCTCTACCAGACCCTATATACACACATAAGGACCTGCACCTCTACCAGACCCTATATACACAACTAATGACCTGCTCCTCTACCAGACCCTATATACACACATAAGGACCTGCACCTCTACCAGACCCTATATACACAACTAAGGACCTGCTCCTCTACCAGACCCTATATACACAACTAAGGACCTGCTCCTCTACCAGACCCTATATACACAACTAAGGACCTGCACCTCTACCAGACCCTATATACACAACTAAGGACCTGCACCTCTACCAGACCCTATATACACAACTAATGACCTGCTCCTCTACCAGACCCTATATACACAGCTAAGGACCTGCACCTCTACCAGACACTATATACACAACTAAGGACCTGCACCTCTACCAGACCCTATATACACAACTAAGGACCTGCACCTCTACTAGACCCTATATACACAACTAAGGACCTGCACCTCTACCAGACCCTATATACACAACTAAGGACCTGCACCTCTACCAGACACTATACACACATAAGGACCTGCATCTCTACCAGTCCCTATATACACAACTAAGGACCTGCACCTCTACTAGACCCTATATACACAACTAAGGACCTGCTCCTCTACCAGACCCTATATACACACATAAGGACCTGCACCTCTACCAGACCCTATATACACAACTAAGGACCTGCACCTCTACCAGACCCTATATACACAACTAAGGACCTGCACCTCTACCAGACCCTATATACACAACTAAGGACCTGCACCTCTACCAGTCCCTATATACACAACTAAGGACCTGCACCTCTACAGGACCCTATATACACACATAAGGACCTGCACCTCTACTAGACCCTATATACACAACTAAGGACCTGCACCTCTACCAGACCCTATATACACAACTAAGGACCTGCACCTCTACCGGACCCTATATACACAACTAAGGACCTGCACCTCTACCGGACCCTATATACACACATAAGGACCTGCACCTCTACCAGACCCTATATACACAACTAAGGACCTGCACCTCTGCCAGACCCTATATACACAACTAAGGACCTGCACCTCTACCAGACCCTATATACACAACTAAGGACCTGCACCTCTACTAGACCCTATATACACAACTAAGGATCTGCACCTCTACCAGACCCTATATACACAACTAAGGACCTGCACCTCTACCAGTCCCTATATACACAACTAAGGACCTGCACCTCTACCAGTCCCTATATACACAACTAAGGACCTGCACCTCTACCAGTCCCTATATACACAACTAAGGACCTGAACCTCTACTAGACCCTATATACACAACTAAGGACCTGCACCTCTACCGGACCCTATATACACAGCTAAGGACCTGCACCTCTACCGGACCCTATATACACACATAAGGACCTGCACCTCTACCAGACCCTATATACACAACTAAGGACCTGCACCTCTACCAGTCCCTATATACACAACTAAGGACCTGCACCTCTACCAGACCCTATATACACAACTAAGGACCTGCACCTCTACTAGACCCTATATACACAACTAAGGACCTGCACCTCTACCAGACCCTATATACACAAGTAAGGACCTGCACCTCTACCAGACACTATACACACATAAGGACCTGCATCTCTACCAGTCCCTATATACACAACTAAGGACCTGCACCTCTACTAGACCCTATATACACAACTAAGGACCTGCACCTCTACCGGACCCTATATACACAACTAATGACCTGCTCCTCTACCAGACCCTATATACACACATAAGGACCTGCACCTCTACCAGACCCTATATACACAACTAAGGACCTGCACCTCTACCAGACCCTATATACACAACTAAGGACCTACACCTCTACCTGACCCTATATACACAACTAAGGACCTGCACCTCTACCAGACCCTATATACACAACTAAGGACCTGCACCTCTACCGGACCCTATATACGCACATAAGGACCTGCACCTCTACTAGACCCTATATACACAACTAAGGACCTGCACCTCTACCGGACCCTATATACACAACTAAGGACCTGCACCTCTACCAGACACTATATACACAACTAAGGACCTGCACCTCTACCAGACACTATATACACAACTAAGGACCTGCACCTCTACCAGACCCTATATACACAACTAAGGACCTGCACCTCTACCAGACCCTATATACACAACTAAGGACCTGCATCTCTACCAGACACTATATACACAACTAAGGACCTGCACCTCTACCAGTCCCTATATACACAACTAAGGACCTGCACCTCTACCAGACCCTATATACACAACTAAGGACCTGCACCACTACTAGACCCTATATACACAACTAAGGACCTGCACCTCTACCAGTCCCTATATACACAACTAAGGACCTGCACCTCTACCAGACCCTATATACACAACTAAGGACCTGCACCTCTACCAGACACTATATACACAACTAAGGACCTGCACCTCTACCAGACCCTATATACACAACTAAGGACCTGCACCTCTACCAGACCCTATATACACAACTAAGGACCTGCACCTCTACCAGACCCTATATACACAACTAAGGACCTGCACCTCTACCAGACCCTATATACACAACTAAGGACCTGCACCTCTACCGGACCCTATATACACAACTAATGACCTGCTCCTCTACCAGACCCTATATACACACATAAGGACCTGCACCTCTACCAGACCCTATATACACAACTAAGGACCTGCACCTCTACCAGACCCTATATACACAACTAAGGACCTGCACCTCTACCAGACCCTATATACACAACTAAGGACCTGCACCTCTACCAGTCCCTATATACACAACTAAGGACCTGCACCTCTACCGGACCCTATATACACACATAAGGACCTGCACCTCTACTAGACCCTATATACACAACTAAGGACCTGCACCTCTACCAGACCCTATATACACAACTAAGGACCTGCACCTCTACCGGACCCTATATACACAACTAAGGACCTGCACCTCTACCGGACCCTATATACACACATAAGGACCTGCACCTCTACCGGACCCTATATACACAACTAAGGACCTGCACCTCTGCCAGACCCTATATACACAACTAAGGACCTGCACCTCTACCAGACCCTATATACACAACTAAGGACCTGCACCTCTACTAGACCCTATATACACAACTAAGGATCTGCACCTCTACCAGACCCCATATACACAACTAAGGACCTGCACCTCTACCAGTCCCTATATACACAACTAAGGACCTGCACCTCTACCAGTCCCTATATACACAACTAAGGACCTGCACCTCTACCAGTCCCTATATACACAACTAAGGACCTGAACCTCTACTAGACCCTATATACACAACTAAGGACCTGCACCTCTACCGGACCCTATATACACAGCTAAGGACCTGCACCTCTACCAGTCCCTATATACACACATAAGGACCTGCACCTCTACCGGACCCTATATACACAACTAAGGACCTGCACCTCTACCAGACCCTATATACACACATAAGGACCTGCACCTCTACCAGACCCTATATACACAACTAAGGACCTGTTCCTCTACCAGACCCTATATACACAGCTAAGGACCTGCACCTCTACCAGACCCTATATACACAACTAAGGACCTGCACCTCTACCAGACCCTATATACACAAATAAGGACCTGCACCTCTACCAGACCCTATATACACAACCCAGGACCTGCACCTCTACCAGACCCTATATACACAACTAAGGACCTGCACCTCTACCAGACCCTATATACACAACTAAGGACCTGCACCTCTACCAGTCCCTATATACACAACTAAGGACCTGCACCTCTACCAGACCCTATATACACAACTAAGGACCTGCACCTCTACTAGACCCTATATACACAACTAAGGACCTGCACCTCTACCAGACCCTATATACACAAGTAAGGACCTGCACCTCTACCAGACACTATACACACATAAGGACCTGCATCTCTACCAGTCCCTATATACACAACTAAGGACCTGCACCTCTACTAGACCCTATATACACAACTAAGGACCTGCACCTCTACCGGACCCTATATACACAACTAATGACCTGCTCCTCTACCAGACCCTATATACACAACTAAGGACCTGCACCTCTACCAGACCCTATATACACAACTAAGGACCTGTTCCTCTACCAGACCCTATATACACACATAAGGACCTGCACCTCTACCAGACCCTATATACACAACTAAGGACCTGCACCTCTACCAGACCCTATATACACAACTAAGGACCTGTTCCTCTACCAGACCCTATATACACAACTAAGGACCTGCACCTCTACCAGACCCTATATACACAACTAAGGACCTGCACCTCTACCAGTCCCTATATACACAACTAAGGACCTGCACCTCTACCGGACCCTATATACGCACATAAGGACCTGCACCTCTACTAGACCCTATATACACAACTAAGGACCTGCACCTCTACCGGACCCTATATACGCACATAAGGACCTGCACCTCTACCAGACCCTATATACACAACTAAGGACCTGCACCTCTACCGGACCCTATATACGCACATAAGGACCTGCACCTCTACCAGACCCTATATACACAACTAAGGACCTGCACCTCTGCCAGACCCTATATACACAACTAAGGACCTGCACCTCTACCAGACCCTATATACACAACTAAGGACCTGCACCTCTACCAGTCCCTATATACACACATAAGGACCTGCACCTCTACCAGACCCTATATACACAACTAAGGACCTGCTCCTCTACCAGACCCTATATACACACATAAGGACCTGCATCTCTACCAGTCCCTATATACACAACTAAGGACCTGCACCTCTACTAGACCCTATATACACAACTAAGGACCTGCACCTCTACCGGACCCTATATACACAACTAATGACCTGCTCCTCTACCAGACCCTATATACACACATAAGGACCTGCACCTCTACCAGACCCTATATACACAACTAAGGAACTGCACCTCTACCAGACCCTATATACACAACTAAGGACCTGCACCTCTACCAGACCCTATATACACAACTAAGGACCTGCACCTCTACCAGACCCTATATACACAACTAAGGACCTGCACCTCTACCAGTCCCTATATACACAACTAAGGACCTGCACCTCTACCGGACCCTATATACGCACATAAGGACCTGAACCTCTACTAGACCCTATATACACAACTAAGGACCTGCACCTCTACCAGACCCTATATACACAACTAAGGACCTGCATCTCTACCAGACCCTATATACACAACTAAGGACCTGCACCTCTACCGGACCCTATATACGCACATAAGGACCTGCACCTCTACTGGACCCTATATACACAACTAAGGACCTGCACCTCTGCCAGACCCTATATACACAACTAAGGACCTGCACCTTTACCAGACCCTATATACACAACTAAGGACCTGCACCTCTACCAGTCCCTATATACACACATAAGGACCTGCACCTCTACCAGACCCTATATACACAACTAAGGACCTGCTCCTCTACCAGACCCTATATACACAACTAAGGACCTGCACCTCTGCCAGACCCTATATACACAACTAAGGACCTGCACCTCTACCAGACCCTATATACACAACTAAGGACCTGCACCTCTACTAGACCCTATATACACAACTAAGGATCTGCACCTCTACCAGACCCTATATACACAACTAAGGACCTGCACCTCTGCCAGACCCTATATACACAACTAAGGACCTGCACCTCTACCAGACCCTATATACACAACTAAGGACCTGCACCTCTACCAGACCCTATATACACAACTAAGGACCTGCACCTCTGCCAGACCCTATATACACAACTAAGGACCTGCACCTCTACCAGACCCTATATACACAACTAAGGACCTGCACCTCTACCAGTCCCTATATACACACATAAGGACCTTCACCTCTACCAGACCCTATATACACAACTAAGGACCTGCACCTCTACCAGACACTATATACACAACTAAGGACCTGCATCTCTACCAGACTCTATATACACAACTAAGGACCTGCATCTCTACCAGTCCCTATATACACACATAAGGACCTGCACCTCTACCAGTCCCTATATACACAACTAAGGACCTGTTCCTCTACCAGACCCTATATACACAACTAAGGACCTGCACCTCTACCAGACCCTATATACACAACTAAGGACCTGCACCTCTACCAGACCCTATATACACAACTAAGGACCTGCACCTCTACCAGACCCTATATACACAACTAATGACCTGCTCCTCTACCAGACCCTATATACACAACTAAGGACCTGCACCTCTACTAGACCCTATATACACAACTAAGGACCTGCACCTCTACCAGACCCTATATACACAACTAATGACCTGCTCCTCTACCAGACCCTATATACACAACTAATGACCTGCTCCTCTACCAGACCCTATATACACAACTAAGGACCTGCACCTCTACTAGACCCTATATACACAACTAAGGACCTGCACCTCTACCAGACCCTATATACACAACTAAGGACCTGGTCCTCTACCAGACCCTATATACACAACTAAGGACCTGCACCTCTGCCAGACCCTATATACACAACTAAGGACCTGGTCCTCTACCAGACCCTATATACACAACTAATGACCTGCTCCTCTACCAGACCCTATATACACACATAAGGACCTGCATCTCTACCGGACCCTATATACACAACTAAGGACCTGCTCCTCTACCGGACCCTATATACACAACTAAGGACCTGCACCTCTACCAGACCCTATATACACAACTAAGGACCTGCATCTCTACCAGTCCCTATATACACAACTAAGGACCTGCATCTCTACCAGTCCCTATATACACAACTAAGGACCTGCACCTCTGCCAGACCCTATATACACAACTAAGGACCTGCACCTCTACCAGACCCTATATACACAACTAAGGACCTGCACCTCTACTAGACCCTATATACACAACTAAGGACCTGCACCTCTACCAGACCCTATATACACAACTAAGGACCTGCACCTCTGCCAGACCCTATATACACAACTAAGGACCTGCACCTCTACCAGACCCTATATACACAACTAAGGACCTGCACCTCTGCCAGACCCTATATACACAACTAAGGACCTGCACCTCTACCAGACCCTATATACACAACTAAGGACCTGCACCTCTACCAGTCCCTATATACACACATAAGGACCTGCACCTCTACCAGACCCTATATACACAACTAAGGACCTGCACCTCTACCAGACACTATATACACAACTAAGGACCTGCACCTCTACCGGACCCTATATACACAACTAAGGACCTGCACCTCTACCGGACCCTATATACACAACTAAGGACCTGCACCTCTACCAGTCCCTATATACACAACTAAGGACCTGCATCTCTACCAGTCCCTATATACACAACTAAGGACCTGCATCTCTACCAGACTCTATATACACAACTAAGGACCTGCATCTCTACCAGTCCCTATATACACACATAAGGACCTGCACCTCTACCAGTCCCTATATACACAACTAAGGACCTGCTCCTCTACCAGACCCTATATACACAGCTAAGGACCTGCACCTCTACCAGACCCTATATACACAACTAAGGACCTGCTCCTCTACCAGACCCTATATACACAACTAAGGACCTGCACCTCTACCAGACCCTATATACACAACTAAGGACCTGCACCTCTACCAGTCCCTATATACACACATAAGGACCTGCACCTCTACCAGACCCTATATACACAACTAAGGACCTGCTCCTCTACCAGACCCTATATACACAACTAAGGACCTGCACCTCTGCCAGACTCTATATACACAACTAAGGACCTGCTCCTCTACCAGACCCTATATACACAACTAAGGACCTGCACCTCTGCCAGACTCTATATACACAACTAAGGACCTGCACCTCTACCAGACCCTATATACACAACTAATGACCTGCTCCTCTACCAGACCCTATATACACACATAAGGACCTGCACCTTTACCAGACCCTATATACACAACTAAGGACCTGCTCCTCTACCAGACCCTATATACACAACTAAGGACCTGCTCCTCTACCAGA
Organism: Leptodactylus fuscus; assembly: GCF_031893055.1. Lineage (NCBI taxonomy): Eukaryota > Metazoa > Chordata > Amphibia > Anura > Leptodactylidae > Leptodactylus > Leptodactylus fuscus. The sequence continues at coordinate 52,310 of NW_027440688.1, read as the reverse complement.
CCCTATATACACAACTAAGGACCTGCACCTCTACCAGACCCTATATACACAACTAAGGACCTGCACCTCTACCAGACCCTATATACACAACTAATGACCTGCTCCTCTACCAGACCCTATATACACAACTAAGGACCTGCACCTCTACTAGACCCTATATACACAACTAAGGACCTGCACCTCTACCAGACCCTATATACACAACTAATGACCTGCTCCTCTACCAGACCCTATATACACAACTAAGGACCTGCACCTCTACTAGACCCTATATACACAACTAAGGACCTGCACCTCTACCAGACCCTATATACACAACTAAGGACCTGGTCCTCTACCAGACCCTATATACACAACTAAGGACCTGGTCCTCTACCAGACCCTATATACACAACTAATGACCTGCTCCTCTACCAGACCCTATATACACACATAAGGACCTGCATCTCTACCGGACCCTATATACACAACTAAGGACCTGCTCCTCTACCGGACCCTATATACACAACTAAGGACCTGCACCTCTACCAGACCCTATATACACAACTAAGGACCTGCTCCTCTACCAGACCCTATATACACAACTGAGGACCTGCACCTCTACCAGACCCTATATACACAACTAAGGACCTGCATCTCTACCAGTCCCTATATACACAACTAAGGACCTGCATCTCTACCAGTCCCTATATACACAACTAAGGACCTGCACCTCTGCCAGACCCTATATACACAACTAAGGACCTGCACCTCTACCAGACCCTATATACACAACTAAGGACCTGCACCTCTACTAGACCCTATATACACAACTAAGGACCTGCACCTCTACCAGACCCTATATACACAACTAAGGACCTGCACCTCTGCCAGACCCTATATACACAACTAAGGACCTGCACCTCTACCAGACCCTATATACACAACTAAGGACCTGCACCTCTGCCAGACCCTATATACACAACTAAGGACCTGCACCTCTACCAGACCCTATATACACAACTAAGGACCTGCACCTCTACCAGTCCCTATATACACACATAAGGACCTGCACCTCTACCAGACCCTATATACACAACTAAGGACCTGCACCTCTACCAGACACTATATACACAACTAAGGACCTGCACCTCTACCGGACTCTATATACACAACTAAGGACCTGCACCTCTACCGGACCCTATATACACAACTAAGGACCTGCACCTCTACCAGTCCCTATATACACAACTAAGGACCTGCATCTCTACCAGTCCCTATATACACAACTAAGGACCTGCATCTCTACCAGACTCTATATACACAACTAAGGACCTGCATCTCTACCAGTCCCTATATACACACATAAGGACCTGCACCTCTACCAGTCCCTATATACACAACTAAGGACCTGCTCCTCTACCAGACCCTATATACACAGCTAAGGACCTGCACCTCTACCAGACCCTATATACACAACTAAGGACCTGCTCCTCTACCAGACCCTATATACACAACTAAGGACCTGCACCTCTACCAGACCCTATATACACAACTAAGGACCTGCACCTCTACCAGTCCCTATATACACACATAAGGACCTGCACCTCTACCAGACCCTATATACACAACTAAGGACCTGCTCCTCTACCAGACCCTATATACACAACTAAGGACCTGCACCTCTGCCAGACTCTATATACACAACTAAGGACCTGCACCTCTACCAGACCCTATATACACAACTAAGGACCTGCACCTCTACCAGACCCTATATACACAACTAAGGAACTGCACCTCTGCCAGACCCTATATACACAACTAAGGACCTGCACCTCTACCAGACCCTATATACACAACTAAGGACCTGCACCTCTACCAGACCCTATATACACACATAAGGACCTGCACCTCTACCAGACCCTATATACACAACTAAGGACCTGCACCTCTACCAGACCCTATATACACAACTAAGGACCTGCACCTCTACCAGACCCTATATACACAACTAAGGACCTGCACCTCTACCAGACCCTATATACACAACTAAGGACCTGCACCTCTACCAGACCCTATATACACAACTAAGGACCTGCACCTCTGCCAGACCCTATATACACAACTAAGGACCTGCACCTCTACCAGACCCTATATACACAACTAAGGACCTGCACCTCTACCAGTCCCTATATACACACATAAGGACCTTCACCTCTACCAGACCCTATATACACAACTAAGGACCTGCACCTCTACCAGACACTATATACACAACTAAGGACCTGCATCTCTACCAGACTCTATATACACAACTAAGGACCTGCATCTCTACCAGTCCCTATATACACACATAAGGACCTGCACCTCTACCAGTCCCTATATACACAACTAAGGACCTGTTCCTCTACCAGACCCTATATACACAACTAAGGACCTGCACCTCTACCAGACCCTATATACACAACTAAGGACCTGCTCCTCTACCAGACCCTATATACACAACTAAGGACCTGCACCTCTACCAGACCCTATATACACAACTAAGGACCTGCACCTCTACCAGACCCTATATACACAACTAATGACCTGCTCCTCTACCAGACCCTATATACACACATAAGGACCTGCACCTCTACCAGACCCTATATACACAACTAAGGACCTGCTCCTCTACCAGACCCTATATACACAACTAAGGACCTGCTCCTCTACCAGACCCTATATACACAACTAAGGACCTGCACCTCTACCAGACCCTATATACACAACTAAGGACCTGCTCCTCTACCAGACCCTATATACACAACTAAGGACCTGCACTTCTACTAGACCCTATATACACAACTAAGGACCTGCACCTCTACCAGACCCTATATACACAACTAATGACCTGCTCCTCTACCAGACCCTATATACACAACTAAGGACCTGCACCTCTACTAGACCCTATATACACAACTAAGGACCTGCACCTCTACCAGACCCTATATACACAACTAAGGACCTGGTCCTCTACCAGACCCTATATACACAACTAAGGACCTGGTCCTCTACCAGACCCTATATACACAACTAATGACCTGCTCCTCTACCAGACCCTATATACACACATAAGGACCTGCATCTCTAAAGGACCCTATATACACAACTAAGGACCTGCTCCTCTACCGGACCCTATATACACAACTAAGGACCTGCACCTCTACCAGACTCTATATACACACATAAGGACCTGCACCTCTACCAGACCCTATATACACAACTAAGGACCTGCTCCTCTACCAGACCCTATATACACAACTGAGGACCTGCACCTCTACCAGACCCTATATACACAACTAAGGACCTGCATCTCTACCAGTCCCTATATACACAACTAAGGACCTGCATCTCTACCAGTCCCTATATACACAACTAAGGACCTGCACCTCTGCCAGACCCTATATACACAACTAAGGACCTGCACCTCTACCAGACCCTATATACACAACTAAGGACCTGCACCTCTACTAGACCCTATATACACAACTAAGGACCTGCACCTCTACCAGACCCTATATACACAACTAAGGACCTGCACCTCTACTAGACCCTATATACACAACTAAGGACCTGCACCTCTGCCAGACCCTATATACACAACTAAGGACCTGCACCTCTACCAGACCCTATATACACAACTAAGGACCTGCACCTCTGCCAGACCCTATATACACAACTAAGGACCTGCACCTCTACTAGACCCTATATACACAACTAAGGACCTGCACCTCTGCCAGACCCTATATACACAACTAAGGACCTGCACCTCTACCAGTCCCTATATACACACATAAGGACCTGCACCTCTACCAGACCCTATATACACAACTAAGGACCTGCACCTCTACCGGACCCTATATACACAACTAAGGACCTGCACCTCTACCAGACCCTATATACACAACTAAGGACCTGCATCTCTACCAGTCCCTATATACACAACTAAGGACCTGCTCCTCTACCAGACCCTATATACACAACTAAGGACCTGCACCTCTACCAGACCCTATATACACAACTAAGGACCTGCACCTCTACCAGACCCTATATACACAACTAATGACCTGCTCCTCTACCAGACCCTATATACACACATAAGGACCTGCACCTCTACCAGACCCTATATACACAACTAAGGACCTGCACCTCTACCAGACCCTATATACACAACTAAGGACCTGCACCTCTACCAGACACTATATACACAACTAAGGACCTGCACCTCTACCAGACACTATATACACAACTAAGGACCTGCTCCTCTACCAGACCCTATATACACAACTAAGGACCTGCACCTCTACCAGACACTATATACACAACTAAGGACCTGCACCTCTACCAGTCCCTATATACACAACTAAGGACCTGCACCTCTACCAGACACTATATACACAACTAAGGACCTGCATCTCTACCAGACTCTATATACACAACTAAGGACCTGCATCTCTACCAGTCCCTATATACACACATAAGGACCTGCACCTCTACCAGTCCCTATATACACAACTAAGGACCTGTTCCTCTACCAGACCCTATATACACAGCTAAGGACCTGCACCTCTACCAGACCCTATATACACAACTAAGGACCTGCTCCTCTACCAGACCCTATATACACAACTAAGGACCTGCACCTCTACCAGACCCTATATACACAACTAAGGACCTGCACCTCTACCAGACCCTATATACACAACTAAGGACCTGCACCTCTACCAGACCCTATATACACAACTAAGGACCTGCACCTCTACCAGACACTATATACACAACTAAGGACCTGCTCCTCTACCAGACCCTATATACACAACTAAGGACCTGCACCTCTACCAGACACTATATACACAACTAAGGACCTGCACCTCTACCAGACCCTATATACACACATAAGGACCTGCACCTCTACCAGACACTATATACACAACTAAGGACCTGCACCTCTACCAGACCCTATATACACACATAAGGACCTGCACCTCTACCAGACACTATATACACAACTAAGGACCTGCACCTCTACCAGACACTATATACACAACTAAGGACCTGCACCTCTACCAGACACTATATACACAACTAAGGACCTGCACCTCTACCAGACACTATATACACAACTAAGGACCTGCACCTCTACCAGACCCTATATACACACATAAGGACCTGCACCTCTACCAGACCCTATATACACAACTAATGACCTGCTCCTCTACCAGACCCTATATACACACATAAGGACCTGCACCTCTACCAGACCCTATATACACAACTAAGGACCTGCACCTCTACCAGACCCTATATACACAACTAAGGACCTGCACCTCTACCAGACACTATACACACATAAGGACCTGCATCTCTACCAGTCCCTATATACACAACTAAGGACCTGCACCTCTACTAGACCCTATATACACAACTAAGGACCTGCTCCTCTACCAGACCCTATATACACACATAAGGACCTGCACCTCTACCAGACCCTATATACACAACTAAGGACCTGCACCTCTACCAGACCCTATATACACAACTAAGGACCTGCACCTCTACCAGACCCTATATACACAACTAAGGACCTGCACCTCTACCAGTCCCTATATACACAACTAAGGACCTGCACCTCTACCGGACCCTATATACACACATAAGGACCTGCACCTCTACTAGACCCTATATACACAACTAAGGACCTGCACCTCTACCAGACCCTATATACACAACTAAGGACCTGCACCTCTACCGGACCCTATATACACAACTAAGGACCTGCACCTCTACCGGACCCTATATACACACATAAGGACCTGCACCTCTACCAGACCCTATATACACAACTAAGGACCTGCACCTCTGCCAGACCCTATATACACAACTAAGGACCTGCACCTCTACCAGACCCTATATACACAACTAAGGACCTGCACCTCTACTAGACCCTATATACACAACTAAGGATCTGCACCTCTACCAGACCCTATATACACAACTAAGGACCTGCACCTCTACCAGTCCCTATATACACAACTAAGGACCTGCACCTCTACCAGTCCCTATATACACAACTAAGGACCTGCACCTCTACCAGTCCCTATATACACAACTAAGGACCTGAACCTCTACTAGACCCTATATACACAACTAAGGACCTGCACCTCTACCGGACCCTATATACACAGCTAAGGACCTGCACCTCTACCGGACCCTATATACACACATAAGGACCTGCACCTCTACCAGACCCTATATACACAACTAAGGACCTGCACCTCTACCAGTCCCTATATACACAACTAAGGACCTGCACCTCTACCAGACCCTATATACACAACTAAGGACCTGCACCTCTACTAGACCCTATATACACAACTAAGGACCTGCACCTCTACCAGACCCTATATACACAAGTAAGGACCTGCACCTCTACCAGACACTATACACACATAAGGACCTGCATCTCTACCAGTCCCTATATACACAACTAAGGACCTGCACCTCTACTAGACCCTATATACACAACTAAGGACCTGCACCTCTACCGGACCCTATATACACAACTAATGACCTGCTCCTCTACCAGACCCTATATACACACATAAGGACCTGCACCTCTACCAGACCCTATATACACAACTAAGGACCTGCACCTCTACCAGACCCTATATACACAACTAAGGACCTACACCTCTACCTGACCCTATATACACAACTAAGGACCTGCACCTCTACCAGACCCTATATACACAACTAAGGACCTGCACCTCTACCGGACCCTATATACGCACATAAGGACCTGCACCTCTACTAGACCCTATATACACAACTAAGGACCTGCACCTCTACCGGACCCTATATACGCACATAAGGACCTGCACCTCTACCAGACCCTATATACACAACTAAGGACCTGCACCTCTACCGGACCCTATATACGCACATAAGGACCTGCACCTCTACCAGACCCTATATACACAACTAAGGACCTGCACCTCTGCCAGACCCTATATACACAACTAAGGACCTGCACCTCTACCAGACCCTATATACACAACTAAGGACCTGCACCTCTACCAGTCCCTATATACACACATAAGGACCTGCACCTCTACCAGACCCTATATACACAACTAAGGACCTGCTCCTCTACCAGACCCTATATACACACATAAGGACCTGCATCTCTACCAGTCCCTATATACACAACTAAGGACCTGCACCTCTACCGGACCCTATATACACAACTAATGACCTGCTCCTCTACCAGACCCTATATACACACATAAGGACCTGCACCTCTACCAGACCCTATATACACAACTAAGGACCTGCACCTCTACCAGACCCTATATACACAACTAAGGACCTACACCTCTACCTGACCCTATATACACAACTAAGGACCTGCACCTCTACCAGACCCTATATACACAACTAAGGACCTGCACCTCTACCGGACCCTATATACGCACATAAGGACCTGCACCTCTACTAGACCCTATATACACAACTAAGGACCTGCACCTCTACCGGACCCTATATACGCACATAAGGACCTGCACCTCTACCAGACCCTATATACACAACTAAGGACCTGCACCTCTACCGGACCCTATATACGCACATAAGGACCTGCACCTCTACCAGACCCTATATACACAACTAAGGACCTGCACCTCTGCCAGACCCTATATACACAACTAAGGACCTGCACCTCTACCAGACCCTATATACACAACTAAGGACCTGCACCTCTACCAGTCCCTATATACACACATAAGGACCTGCACCTCTACCAGACCCTATATACACACATAAGGACCTGCATCTCTACCAGTCCCTATATACACAACTAAGGACCTGCACCTCTACTAGACCCTATATACACAACTAAGGACCTGCACCTCTACCGGACCCTATATACACAACAAATGACCTGCTCCTCTACCAGACCCTATATACACACATAAGGACCTGCACCTCTACCAGACCCTATATACACAACTAAGGACCTGCACCTCTACCAGACCCTATATACACAACTAAGGACCTGCACCTCTACCAGACCCTATATACACAACTAAGGACCTGCACCTCTACCAGACCCTATATACACAACTAAGGACCTGCACCTCTACCAGTCCCGATATACACAACTAAGGACCTGCACCTCTACCGGACCCTATATACGCACATAAGGACCTGAACCTCTACTAGACCCTATATACACAACTAAGGACCTGCACCTCTACCAGACCCTATATACACAACTAAGGACCTGCATCTCTACCAGACCCTATATACACAACTAAGGACCTGCACCTCTACCGGACCCTATATACGCACATAAGGACCTGCACCTCTACCAGACCCTATATACACAACTAAGGACCTGCACCTCTGCCAGACCCTATATACACAACTAAGGACCTGCACCTCTACCAGACCCTATATACACAACTAAGGACCTGCACCTCTACCAGTCCCTATATACACAACTAATGACCTGCTCCTCTACCAGACCCTATATACACACATAAGGACCTGCATCTCTACCGGACCCTATATACACAACTAAGGACCTGCTCCTCTACCGGACCCTATATACACAACTAAGGACCTGCACCTCTACCAGACCCTATATACACAACTAAGGACCTACTCCTCTACCAGACCCTATATACACAACTGAGGACCTGCACCTCTACCAGACCCTATATACACAACTAAGGACCTGCATCTCTACCAGTCCCTATATACACAACTAAGGACCTGCATCTCTACCAGTCCCTATATACACAACTAAGGACCTGCACCTCTGCCAGACCCTATATACACAACTAAGGACCTGCACCTCTACCAGACCCTATATACACAACTAAGGACCTGCACCTCTACTAGACCCTATATACACAACTAAGGACCTGCACCTCTACCAGACCCTATATACACAACTAAGGACCTGCACCTCTGCCAGACCCTATATACACAACTAAGGACCTGCACCTCTACCAGACCCTATATACACAACTAAGGACCTGCACCTCTGCCAGACCCTATATACACAACTAAGGACCTGCACCTCTACCAGACCCTATATACACAACTAAGGACCTGCACCTCTACCAGTCCCTATATACACACATAAGGACCTGCACCTCTACCAGACCCTATATACACAACTAAGGACCTGCACCTCTACCAGACACTATATACACAACTAAGGACCTGCACCTCTACCGGACCCTATATACACAACTAAGGACCTGCACCTCTACCGGACCCTATATACACAACTAAGGACCTGCACCTCTACCAGTCCCTATATACACAACTAAGGACCTGCATCTCTACCAGTCCCTATATACACAACTAAGGACCTGCATCTCTACCAGACTCTATATACACAACTAAGGACCTGCATCTCTACCAGTCCCTATATACACACATAAGGACCTGCACCTCTACCAGTCCCTATATACACAACTAAGGACCTGCTCCTCTACCAGACCCTATATACACAGCTAAGGACCTGCACCTCTACCAGACCCTATATACACAACTAAGGACCTGCTCCTCTACCAGACCCTATATACACAACTAAGGACCTGCACCTCTACCAGACCCTATATACACAACTAAGGACCTGCACCTCTACCAGTCCCTATATACACACATAAGGACCTGCACCTCTACCAGACCCTATATACACAACTAAGGACCTGCTCCTCTACCAGACCCTATATACACAACTAAGGACCTGCACCTCTGCCAGACTCTATATACACAACTAAGGACCTGCACCTCTACCAGACCCTATATACACAACTAAGGACCTGCACCTCTACCAGACCCTATATACACAACTAAGGAACTGCACCTCTGCCAGACCCTATATACACAACTAAGGACCTGCACCTCTACCAGACCCTATATACACAACTAAGGACCTGCACCTCTACCAGACCCTATATACACACATAAGGACCTGCACCTCTACCAGACCCTATATACACAACTAAGGACCTGCACCTCTACCAGACCCTATATACACAACTAAGGACCTGCACCTCTACCAGACCCTATATACACAACTAAGGACCTGCACCTCTACCAGACCCTATATACACAACTAAGGACCTGCACCTCTACCAGACCCTATATACACAACTAAGGACCTGCACCTCTGCCAGACCCTATATACACAACTAAGGACCTGCACCTCTACCAGACCCTATATACACAACTAAGGACCTGCACCTCTACCAGTCCCTATATACACACATAAGGACCTTCACCTCTACCAGACCCTATATACACAACTAAGGACCTGCACCTCTACCAGACACTATATACACAACTAAGGACCTGCATCTCTACCAGACTCTATATACACAACTAAGGACCTGCATCTCTACCAGTCCCTATATACACACATAAGGACCTGCACCTCTACCAGTCCCTATATACACAACTAAGGACCTGTTCCTCTACCAGACCCTATATACACAACTAAGGACCTGCACCTCTACCAGACCCTATATACACAACTAAGGACCTGCTCCTCTACCAGACCCTATATACACAACTAAGGACCTGCACCTCTACCAGACCCTATATACACAACTAAGGACCTGCACCTCTACCAGACCCTATATACACAACTAATGACCTGCTCCTCTACCAGACCCTATATACACACATAAGGACCTGCACCTCTACCAGACCCTATATACACAACTAAGGACCTGCTCCTCTACCAGACCCTATATACACAACTAAGGACCTGCTCCTCTACCAGACCCTATATACACAACTAAGGACCTGCACCTCTACCAGACCCTATATACACAACTAAGGACCTGCACCTCTACCAGACCCTATATACACAACTAAGGACCTGCTCCTCTACCAGACCCTATATACACAACTAAGGACCTGCACCTCTACTAGACCCTATATACACAACTAAGGACCTGCACCTCTACCAGACCCTATATACACAACTAATGACCTGCTCCTCTACCAGACCCTATATACACAACTAAGGACCTGCACCTCTACTAGACCCTATATACACAACTAAGGACCTGCACCTCTACCAGACCCTATATACACAACTAAGGACCTGGTCCTCTACCAGACCCTATATACACAACTAAGGACCTGGTCCTCTACCAGACCCTATATACACAACTAATGACCTGCTCCTCTACCAGACCCTATATACACACATAAGGACCTGCATCTCTAAAGGACCCTATATACACAACTAAGGACCTGCTCCTCTACCGGACCCTATATACACAACTAAGGACCTGCACCTCTACCAGACTCTATATACACACATAAGGACCTGCACCTCTACCAGACCCTATATACACAACTAAGGACCTGCTCCTCTACCAGACCCTATATACACAACTGAGGACCTGCACCTCTACCAGACCCTATATACACAACTAAGGACCTGCATCTCTACCAGTCCCTATATACACAACTAAGGACCTGCATCTCTACCAGTCCCTATATACACACATAAGGACCTGCACCTCTACCAGACCCTATATACACAACTAAGGACCTGCACCTCTACCGGACCCTATATACACAACTAAGGACCTGCACCTCTACCAGTCCCTATATACACAACTAAGGACCTGCACCTCTACCAGACCCTATATACACAACTAAGGACCTGCACCTCTACCAGACACTATATACACAACTAAGGACCTGCTCCTCTACCAGACCCTATATACACAACTAAGGACCTGCACCTCTACCAGACACTATATACACAACTAAGGACCTGCACCTCTACCAGACCCTATATACACACATAAGGACCTGCACCTCTACCAGACCCTATATACACAACTAAGGACCTGCATCTCTACCAGTCCCTATATACACAACTAAGGACCTGCTCCTCTACCAGACCCTATATACACAACTAAGGACCTGCACCTCTACCAGACCCTATATACACAACTAAGGACCTGCACCTCTACCAGACCCTATATACACAACTAATGACCTGCTCCTCTACCAGACCCTATATACACACATAAGGACCTGCACCTCTACCAGACCCTATATACACAACTAAGGACCTGCACCTCTACCAGACCCTATATACACAACTAAGGACCTGCACCTCTACCAGACACTATATACACAACTAAGGACCTGCACCTCTACCAGACACTATATACACAACTAAGGACCTGCTCCTCTACCAGACCCTATATACACAACTAAGGACCTGCACCTCTACCAGACACTATATACACAACTAAGGACCTGCACCTCTACCAGTCCCTATATACACAACTAAGGACCTGCACCTCTACCAGACACTATATACACAACTAAGGACCTGCATCTCTACCAGACTCTATATACACAACTAAGGACCTGCATCTCTACCAGTCCCTATATACACACATAAGGACCTGCACCTCTACCAGTCCCTATATACACAACTAAGGACCTGTTCCTCTACCAGACCCTATATACACAGCTAAGGACCTGCACCTCTACCAGACCCTATATACACAACTAAGGACCTGCTCCTCTACCAGACCCTATATACACAACTAAGGACCTGCACCTCTACCAGACCCTATATACACAACTAAGGACCTGCACCTCTACCAGACCCTATATACACAACTAAGGACCTGCACCTCTACCAGACCCTATATACACAACTAAGGACCTGCACCTCTACCAGACACTATATACACAACTAAGGACCTGCTCCTCTACCAGACCCTATATACACAACTAAGGACCTGCACCTCTACCAGACACTATATACACAACTAAGGACCTGCACCTCTACCAGACCCTATATACACACATAAGGACCTGCACCTCTACCAGACACTATATACACAACTAAGGACCTGCACCTCTACCAGACCCTATATACACACATAAGGACCTGCACCTCTACCAGACACTATATACACAACTAAGGACCTGCACCTCTACCAGACACTATATACACAACTAAGGACCTGCACCTCTACCAGACACTATATACACAACTAAGGACCTGCACCTCTACCAGACCCTATATACACACATAAGGACCTGCACCTCTACCAGACCCTATATACACAACTAATGACCTGCTCCTCTACCAGACCCTATATACACACATAAGGACCTGCACCTCTACCAGACCCTATATACACAACTAAGGACCTGCTCCTCTACCAGACCCTATATACACAACTAAGGACCTGCTCCTCTACCAGACCCTATATACACAACTAAGGACCTGCACCTCTACCAGACCCTATATACACAACTAAGGACCTGCACCTCTACCAGACCCTATATACACAACTAATGACCTGCTCCTCTACCAGACCCTATATACACACATAAGGACCTGCACCTCTACCAGACCTTATATACACAACTAAGGACCTGCTCCTCTACCAGACCCTATATACACAACTAAGGACCTGCACCTCTACCAGACCCTATATACACAACTAAGGACCTGCATCTCTACCAGTCCCTATATACACAACTAAGGACCTGCATCTCTACCAGTCCCTATATACACAACTAAGGACCTGCACCTCTGCCAGACCCTATATACACAACTAAGGACCTGCACCTCTACCAGACCCTATATACACAACTAAGGACCTGCACCTCTGCCAGACCCTATATACACAACTAAGGACCTGCACGTCTACCAGACCCTATATACACAACTAAGGACCTGCACCTCTACCAGTCCCTATATACACAACTAAGGACCTGCTCCTCTACCAGACCCTATATACACAGCTAAGGACCTGCACCTCTACCAGACCCTATATACACAACTAAGGACCTGCTCCTCTACCAGACCCTATATACACAGCTAAGGACCTGCACCTCTACCAGACACTATATACACAACTAAGGACCTGCACCTCTACCAGACCCTATATACACAACTAAGGACCTGCACCTCTACTAGACCCTATATACACAACTAAGGACCTGCACCTCTACCAGACCCTATATACACAACTAAGGACCTGCACCTCTACCAGACACTATACACACATAAGGACCTGCATCTCTACCAGTCCCTATATACACAACTAAGGACCTGCACCTCTACTAGACCCTATATACACAACTAAGGACCTGCTCCTCTACCAGACCCTATATACACACATAAGGACCTGCACCTCTACCAGACCCTATATACACAACTAAGGACCTGCACCTCTACCAGACCCTATATACACAACTAAGGACCTGCACCTCTACCAGACCCTATATACACAACTAAGGACCTGCACCTCTACCAGTCCCTATATACACAACTAAGGACCTGCACCTCTACCGGACCCTATATACACACATAAGGACCTGCACCTCTACTAGACCCTATATACACAACTAAGGACCTGCACCTCTACCAGACCCTATATACACAACTAAGGACCTGCACCTCTACCGGACCCTATATACACAACTAAGGACCTGCACCTCTACCGGACCCTATATACACACATAAGGACCTGCACCTCTACCAGACCCTATATACACAACTAAGGACCTGCACCTCTACCAGACCCTATATACACAACTAAGGACCTGCACCTCTACTAGACCCTATATACACAACTAAGGATCTGCACCTCTACCAGACCCTATATACACAACTAAGGACCTGCACCTCTACCAGTCCCTATATACACAACTAAGGACCTGCACCTCTACCAGTCCCTATATACACAACTAAGGACCTGCACCTCTACCAGTCCCTATATACACAACTAAGGACCTGAACCTCTACTAGACCCTATATACACAACTAAGGACCTGCACCTCTACCGGACCCTATATACACAGCTAAGGACCTGCACCTCTACCGGACCCTATATACACACATAAGGACCTGCACCTCTACCAGACCCTATATACACAACTAAGGACCTGCACCTCTACCAGTCCCTATATACACAACTAAGGACCTGCACCTCTACCAGACCCTATATACACAACTAAGGACCTGCACCTCTACTAGACCCTATATACACAACTAAGGACCTGCACCTCTACCAGACCCTATATACACAAGTAAGGACCTGCACCTCTACCAGACACTATACACACATAAGGACCTGCATCTCTACCAGTCCCTATATACACAACTAAGGACCTGCACCTCTACTAGACCCTATATACACAACTAAGGACCTGCACCTCTACCGGACCCTATATACACAACTAATGACCTGCTCCTCTACCAGACCCTATATACACACATAAGGACCTGCACCTCTACCAGACCCTATATACACAACTAAGGACCTGCACCTCTACCAGACCCTATATACACAACTAAGGACCTACACCTCTACCTGACCCTATATACACAACTAAGGACCTGCACCTCTACCAGACCCTATATACACAACTAAGGACCTGCACCTCTACCGGACCCTATATACGCACATAAGGACCTGCACCTCTACTAGACCCTATATACACAACTAAGGACCTGCACCTCTACCGGACCCTATATACGCACATAAGGACCTGCACCTCTACCAGACCCTATATACACAACTAAGGACCTGCACCTCTACCGGACCCTATATACGCACATAAGGACCTGCACCTCTACCAGACCCTATATACACAACTAAGGACCTGCACCTCTGCCAGACCCTATATACACAACTAAGGACCTGCACCTCTACCAGACCCTATATACACAACTAAGGACCTGCACCTCTACCAGTCCCTATATACACACATAAGGACCTGCACCTCTATCAGACCCTATATACACAACTAAGGACCTGCTCCTCTACCAGACCCTATATACACACATAAGGACCTGCATCTCTACCAGTCCCTATATACACAACTAAGGACCTGCACCTCTACTAGACCCTATATACACAACTAAGGACCTGCACCTCTACCGGACCCTATATACACAACAAATGACCTGCTCCTCTACCAGACCCTATATACACACATAAGGACCTGCACCTCTACCAGACCCTATATACACAACTAAGGACCTGCACCTCTACCAGACCCTATATACACAACTAAGGACCTGCACCTCTACCAGACCCTATATACACAACTAAGGACCTGCACCTCTACCAGACCCTATATACACAACTAAGGACCTGCACCTCTACCAGTCCCGATATACACAACTAAGGACCTGCACCTCTACCGGACCCTATATACGCACATAAGGACCTGAACCTCTACTAGACCCTATATACACAACTAAGGACCTGCACCTCTACCAGACCCTATATACACAACTAAGGACCTGCATCTCTACCAGACCCTATATACACAACTAAGGACCTGCACCTCTACCGGACCCTATATACGCACATAAGGACCTGCACCTCTACCAGACCCTATATACACAACTAAGGACCTGCACCTCTGCCAGACCCTATATACACAACTAAGGACCTGCACCTCTACCAGACCCTATATACACAACTAAGGACCTGCACCTCTACCAGTCCCTATATACACACATAAGGACCTGCACCTCTACCAGACCCTATATACACAACTAAGGACCTGCTCCTCTACCAGACCCTATATACACAACTAAGGACCTGCACCTCTGCCAGACCCTATATACACAACTAAGGACCTGCACCTCTACCAGACCCTATATACACAACTAAGGACCTGCACCTCTACTAGACCCTATATACACAACTAAGGATCTGCACCTCTACCAGACACTATATACACAACTAAGGACCTGCACCTCTACCAGACCCTATATACACAACTAAGGACCTGCACCTCTACCAGACCCTATATACACAACTAAGGACCTGCACCTCTGCCAGACCCTATATACACAACTAAGGACCTGCACCTCTACCAGACCCTATATACACAACTAAGGACCTGCACCTCTGCCAGACCCTATATACACAACTAAGGACCTGCACCTCTACCAGACCCTATATACACAACTAAGGACCTGCACCTCTGCCAGACCCTATATACACAACTAAGGACCTGCACCTCTACCAGACCCTATATACACAACTAAGGACCTGCACCTCTACCAGTCCCTATATACACACATAAGGACCTTCACCTCTACCAGACCCTATATACACAACTAAGGACCTGCACCTCTACCAGACACTATATACACAACTAAGGACCTGCATCTCTACCAGACTCTATATACACAACTAAGGACCTGCATCTCTACCAGTCCCTATATACACACATAAGGACCTGCACCTCTACCAGTCCCTATATACACAACTAAGGACCTGTTCCTCTACCAGACCCTATATACACAACTAAGGACCTGCACCTCTACCAGACCCTATATACACAACTAAGGACCTGCTCCTCTACCAGACCCTATATACACAACTAAGGACCTGCACCTCTACCAGACCCTATATACACAACTAAGGACCTGCACCTCTACCAGACCCTATATACACAACTAATGACCTGCTCCTCTACCAGACCCTATATACACACATAAGGACCTGCACCTCTACCAGACCCTATATACACAACTAAGGACCTGCTCCTCTACCAGACCCTATATACACAACTAAGGACCTGCTCCTCTACCAGACCCTATATACACAACTAAGGACCTGCACCTCTACCAGACCCTATATACACAACTAAGGACCTGCACCTCTACCAGACCCTATATACACAACTAATGACCTGCTCCTCTACCAGACCCTATATACACAACTAAGGACCTGCACCTCTACTAGACCCTATATACACAACTAAGGACCTGCACCTCTACCAGACCATATATACACAACTAATGACCTGCTCCTCCACCAGACCCTATATACACAACTAAGGACCTGCACCTCTACTAGACCCTATATACACAACTAAGGACCTGCACCTCTACCAGACCCTATATACACAACTAAGGACCTGGTCCTCTACCAGACCCTATATACACAACTAATGACCTGCTCCTCTACCAGACCCTATATACACACATAAGGACCTGCATCTCTACCGGACCCTATATACACAACTAAGGACCTGCTCCTCTACCAGACCCTATATACACAACTAAGGACCTGCACCTCTACCAGACCCTATATACACAACTAAGGACCTGCTCCTCTACCAGACCCTATATACACAACTGAGGACCTGCACCTCTACCAGACCCTATATACACAACTAAGGACCTGCATCTCTACCAGTCCCTATATACACAACTAAGGACCTGCATCTCTACCAGTCCCTATATACACAACTAAGGACCTGCACCTCTGCCAGACCCTATATACACAACTAAGGACCTGCACCTCTACCAGACCCTATATACACAACTAAGGACCTGCACCTCTACCAGACCCTATATACACAACTAAGGACCTGCACCTCTACCAGACCCTATATACACAACTAAGGACCTGCACCTCTGCCAGACCCTATATACACAACTAAGGACCTGCACCTCTACCAGACCCTATATACACAACTAAGGACCTGCACCTCTGCCAGACCCTATATACACAACTAAGGACCTGCACCTCTACCAGACCCTATATACACAACTAAGGACCTGCACCTCTACCAGTCCCTATATACACACATAAGGACCTGCACCTCTACCAGACCCTATATACACAACTAAGGACCTGCACCTCTACCAGACACTATATACACAACTAAGGACCTGCACCTCTACCGGACCCTATATACACAACTAAGGACCTGCACCTCTACCGGACCCTATATACACAACTAAGGACCTGCACCTCTACCAGTCCCTATATACACAACTAAGGACTTGCATCTCTACCAGTCCCTATATACACAACTAAGGACCTGCATCTCTACCAGACTCTATATACACAACTAAGGACCTGCATCTCTACCAGTCCCTATATACACAACTAAGGACCTGGTCCTCTACCAGACCCTATATACACACATAAGGACCTGCACCTCTACCAGTCCCTATATACACAACTAAGGACCTGCTCCTCTACCAGACCCTATATACACAGATAAGGACCTGCACCTCTACCAGACCCTATATACACAACTAAGGACCTGCTCCTCTACCAGACCCTATATACACAACTAAGGACCTGCACCTCTACCAGACCCTATATACACAACTAAGGACCTGCACCTCTACCAGTCCCTATATACACACATAAGGACCTGCACCTCTACCAGACCCTATATACACAACTAAGGACCTGCTCCTCTACCAGACCCTATATACACAACTAAGGACCTGCACCTCTGCCAGACTCTATATACACAACTAAGGACCTGCACCTCTACCAGACCCTATATACACAACTAAGGACCTGCACCTCTACCAGACCCTATATACACAACTAAGGATCTGCACCTCTGCCAGACCCTATATACACAACTAAGGACCTGCACCTCTACCAGACCCTATATACACAACTAAGGACCTGCACCTCTACCAGACCCTATATACACACATAAGGACCTGCACCTCTACCAGACCCTATATACACAACTAAGGACCTGCACCTCTACCAGACCCTATATACACAACTAAGGACCTGCACCTCTACCAGACCCTATATACACAACTAAGGACCTGCACCTCTACCAGACCCTATATACACAACTAAGGACCTGCACCTCTACCAGACCCTATATACACAACTAAGGACCTGCACCTCTGCCAGACCCTATATACACAACTATGGACCTGCACCTCTACCAGACCCTATATACACAACTAAGGACCTGCACCTCTACCAGACACTATATACACAACTAAGGACCTGCATCTCTACCAGACTCTATATACACAACTAAGGACCTGCATCTCTACCAGTCCCTATATACACACATAAGGACCTGCACCTCTACCAGTCCCTATATACACAACTAAGGACCTGTTCCTCTACCAGACCCTATATACACAACTAAGGACCTGGTCCTCTACCAGACCCTATATACACAACTAATGACCTGCTCCTCTACCAGACCCTATATACACACATAAGGACCTGCATCTCTACCGGACCCTATATACACAACTAAGGACCTGCTCCTCTACCGGACCCTATATACACAACTAAGGACCTGCACCTCTACCAGACCCTATATACACACATAAGGACCTGCACCTCTACCAGACCCTATATACACAACTAAGGACCTGCTCCTCTACCAGACCCTATATACACAACTGAGGACCTGCACCTCTACCAGACCCTATATACACAACTAAGGACCTGCATCTCTACCAGTCCCTATATACACAACTAAGGACCTGCATCTCTACCAGACCCTATATACACAACTAAGGACCTGCACCTCTGCCAGACCCTATATACACAACTAAGGACCTGCACCTCTACCAGACCCTATATACACAACTAAGGACCTGCACCTCTACTAGACCCTATATACACAACTAAGGACCTGCACCTCTACCAGACCCTATATACACAACTAAGAACCTGCACCTCTGCCAGACCCTATATACACAACTAAGGACCTGCACCTCTACCAGACCCTATATACACAACTAAGGACCTGCACCTCTGCCAGACCCTATATACACAACTAAGGACCTGCACCTCTACCAGACCCTATATACACAACTAAGGACCTGCACCTCTACCAGTCCCTATATACACACATAAGGACCTGCACCTCTACCAGACCCTATATACACAACTAAGGACCTGCACCTCTACCGGACCCTATATACACAACTAAGGACCTGCACCTCTACCAGACCCTATATACACAACTAAGGACCTGCATCTCTACCAGTCCCTATATACACAACTAAGGACCTGCATCTCTACCAGACTCTATATACACAACTAAGGACCTGCATCTCTACCAGTCCCTATATACACACATAAGGACCTGCACCTCTACCAGTCCCTATATACACAACTAAGGACCTGCTCCTCTACCAGACCCTATATACACAGCTAAGGACCTGCACCTCTACCAGACCCTATATACACAACTAAGGACCTGCTCCTCTACCAGACCCTATATACACAACTAAGGACCTGCACCTCTACCAGACCCTATATACACAACTAAGGACCTGCACCTCTACCAGACCCTATATACACAACTAATGACCTGCTCCTCTACCAGACCCTATATACACACATAAGGACCTGCACCTCTACCAGACCCTATATACACAACTAAGGACCTGCACCTCTACCAGACCCTATATACACAACTAAGGACCTGCACCTCTACCAGACACTATATACACAACTAAGGACCTGCACCTCTACCAGACACTATATACACAACTAAGGACCTGCTCCTCTACCAGACCCTATATACACAACTAAGGACCTGCACCTCTACCAGACACTATATACACAACTAAGGACCTGCACCTCTACCAGTCCCTATATACACATCTAAGGACCTGCACCTCTACCAGACACTATATACACAACTAAGGACCTGCATCTCTACCAGACTCTATATACACAACTAAGGACCTGCATCTCTACCAGTCCCTATATACACACATAAGGACCTGCACCTCTACCAGTCCCTATATACACAACTAAGGACCTGTTCCTCTACCAGACCCTATATACACAGCTAAGGACCTGCACCTCTACCAGACCCTATATACACAACTAAGGACCTGCTCCTCTACCAGACCCTATATACACAACTAAGGACCTGCACCTCTACCAGACCCTATATACACAACTAAGGACCTGCACCTCTACCAGACCCTATATACACAACTAAGGACCTGCACCTCTACCAGACCCTATATACACAACTAAGGACCTGCACCTCTACCAGACACTATATACACAACTAAGGACCTGCTCCTCTACCAGACCCTATATACACAACTAAGGACCTGCACCTCTACCAGACACTATATACACAACTAAGGACCTGCACCTCTACCAGACCCTATATACACACATAAGGACCTGCACCTCTACCAGACACTATATACACAACTAAGGACCTGCACCTCTACCAGACCCTATATACACACATAAGGACCTGCACCTCTACCAGACACTATATACACAACTAAGGACCTGCACCTCTACCAGACACTATATACACAACTAAGGACCTGCACCTCTACCAGACCCTATATACACACATAAGGACCTGCACCTCTACCAGACCCTATATACACAACTAATGACCTGCTCCTCTACCAGACCCTATATACACACATAAGGACCTGCACCTCTACCAGACCCTATATACACAACTAAGGACCTGCTCCTCTACCAGACCCTATATACACAACTAAGGACCTGCTCCTCTACCAGACCCTATATACACAACTAAGGACCTGCACCTCTACCAGACCCTATATACACAACTAAGGACCTGCACCTCTACCAGACCCTATATACACAACTAATGACCTGCTCCTCTACCAGACCCTATATACACACATAAGGACCTGCACCTCTACCAGACCTTATATACACAACTAAGGACCTGCTCCTCTACCAGACCCTATATACACAACTAAGGACCTGCACCTCTACCAGACCCTATATACACAACTAAGGACCTGCATCTCTACCAGTCCCTATATACACAACTAAGGACCTGCACCTCTACCAGACCCTATATACACAACTAAGGACCTGCACCTCTACCAGTCCCTATATACACACATAAGGACCTTCACCTCTACCAGACCCTATATACACAACTAAGGACCTGCACCTCTACCAGACACTATATACACAACTAAGGACCTGCATCTCTACCAGACTCTATATACACAACTAAGGACCTGCATCTCTACCAGTCCCTATATACACACATAAGGACCTGCACCTCTACCAGTCCCTATATACACAACTAAGGACCTGTTCCTCTACCAGACCCTATATACACAACTAAGGACCTGCACCTCTACCAGACCCTATATACACAACTAAGGACCTGCTCCTCTACCAGACCCTATATACACAACTAAGGACCTGCACCTCTACCAGACCCTATATACACAACTAAGGACCTGCACCTCTACCAGACCCTATATACACAACTAATGACCTGCTCCTCTACCAGACCCTATATACACACATAAGGACCTGCATCTCTACCGGACCCTATATACACAACTAAGGACCTGCTCCTCTACCAGACCCTATATACACAACTAAGGACCTGCACCTCTACCAGACCCTATATACACAACTAAGGACCTGCTCCTCTACCAGACCCTATATACACAACTGAGGACCTGCACCTCTACCAGACCCTATATACACAACTAAGGACCTGCATCTCTACCAGTCCCTATATACACAACTAAGGACCTGCATCTCTACCAGTCCCTATATACACAACTAAGGACCTGCACCTCTGCCAGACCCTATATACACAACTAAGGACCTGCACCTCTACCAGACCCTATATACACAACTAAGGACCTGCACCTCTACCAGACCCTATATACACAACTAAGGACCTGCACCTCTACCAGACCCTATATACACAACTAAGGACCTGCACCTCTGCCAGACCCTATATACACAACTAAGGACCTGCACCTCTACCAGACCCTATATACACAACTAAGGACCTGCACCTCTGCCAGACCCTATATACACAACTAAGGACCTGCACCTCTACCAGACCCTATATACACAACTAAGGACCTGCACCTCTACCAGTCCCTATATACACACATAAGGACCTGCACCTCTACCAGACCCTATATACACAACTAAGGACCTGCACCTCTACCAGACACTATATACACAACTAAGGACCTGCACCTCTACCGGACCCTATATACACAACTAAGGACCTGCACCTCTACCGGACCCTATATACACAACTAAGGACCTGCACCTCTACCAGTCCCTATATACACAACTAAGGACTTGCATCTCTACCAGTCCCTATATACACAACTAAGGACCTGCATCTCTACCAGACTCTATATACACAACTAAGGACCTGCATCTCTACCAGTCCCTATATACACAACTAAGGACCTGGTCCTCTACCAGACCCTATATACACACATAAGGACCTGCACCTCTACCAGTCCCTATATACACAACTAAGGACCTGCTCCTCTACCAGACCCTATATACACAGATAAGGACCTGCACCTCTACCAGACCCTATATACACAACTAAGGACCTGCTCCTCTACCAGACCCTATATACACAACTAAGGACCTGCACCTCTACCAGACCCTATATACACAACTAAGGACCTGCACCTCTACCAGTCCCTATATACACACATAAGGACCTGCACCTCTACCAGACCCTATATACACAACTAAGGACCTGCTCCTCTACCAGACCCTATATACACAACTAAGGACCTGCACCTCTGCCAGACTCTATATACACAACTAAGGACCTGCACCTCTACCAGACCCTATATACACAACTAAGGACCTGCACCTCTACCAGACCCTATATACACAACTAAGGATCTGCACCTCTGCCAGACCCTATATACACAACTAAGGACCTGCACCTCTACCAGACCCTATATACACAACTAAGGACCTGCACCTCTACCAGACCCTATATACACACATAAGGACCTGCACCTCTACCAGACCCTATATACACAACTAAGGACCTGCACCTCTACCAGACCCTATATACACAACTAAGGACCTGCACCTCTACCAGACCCTATATACACAACTAAGGACCTGCACCTCTACCAGACCCTATATACACAACTAAGGACCTGCACCTCTACCAGACCCTATATACACAACTAAGGACCTGCACCTCTGCCAGACCCTATATACACAACTATGGACCTGCACCTCTACCAGACCCTATATACACAACTAAGGACCTGCACCTCTACCAGACACTATATACACAACTAAGGACCTGCATCTCTACCAGACTCTATATACACAACTAAGGACCTGCATCTCTACCAGTCCCTATATACACACATAAGGACCTGCACCTCTACCAGTCCCTATATACACAACTAAGGACCTGTTCCTCTACCAGACCCTATATACACAACTAAGGACCTGGTCCTCTACCAGACCCTATATACACAACTAATGACCTGCTCCTCTACCAGACCCTATATACACACATAAGGACCTGCATCTCTACCGGACCCTATATACACAACTAAGGACCTGCTCCTCTACCGGACCCTATATACACAACTAAGGACCTGCACCTCTACCAGACCCTATATACACACATAAGGACCTGCACCTCTACCAGACCCTATATACACAACTAAGGACCTGCTCCTCTACCAGACCCTATATACACAACTGAGGACCTGCACCTCTACCAGACCCTATATACACAACTAAGGACCTGCATCTCTACCAGTCCCTATATACACAACTAAGGACCTGCATCTCTACCAGACCCTATATACACAACTAAGGACCTGCACCTCTGCCAGACCCTATATACACAACTAAGGACCTGCACCTCTACCAGACCCTATATACACAACTAAGGACCTGCACCTCTACTAGACCCTATATACACAACTAAGGACCTGCACCTCTACCAGACCCTATATACACAACTAAGAACCTGCACCTCTGCCAGACCCTATATACACAACTAAGGACCTGCACCTCTACCAGACCCTATATACACAACTAAGGACCTGCACCTCTGCCAGACCCTATATACACAACTAAGGACCTGCACCTCTACCAGACCCTATATACACAACTAAGGACCTGCACCTCTACCAGTCCCTATATACACACATAAGGACCTGCACCTCTACCAGACCCTATATACACAACTAAGGACCTGCACCTCTACCGGACCCTATATACACAACTAAGGACCTGCACCTCTACCAGACCCTATATACACAACTAAGGACCTGCATCTCTACCAGTCCCTATATACACAACTAAGGACCTGCATCTCTACCAGACTCTATATACACAACTAAGGACCTGCATCTCTACCAGTCCCTATATACACACATAAGGACCTGCACCTCTACCAGTCCCTATATACACAACTAAGGACCTGCTCCTCTACCAGACCCTATATACACAGCTAAGGACCTGCACCTCTACCAGACCCTATATACACAACTAAGGACCTGCTCCTCTACCAGACCCTATATACACAACTAAGGACCTGCACCTCTACCAGACCCTATATACACAACTAAGGACCTGCACCTCTACCAGACCCTATATACACAACTAATGACCTGCTCCTCTACCAGACCCTATATACACACATAAGGACCTGCACCTCTACCAGACCCTATATACACAACTAAGGACCTGCACCTCTACCAGACCCTATATACACAACTAAGGACCTGCACCTCTACCAGACACTATATACACAACTAAGGACCTGCACCTCTACCAGACACTATATACACAACTAAGGACCTGCTCCTCTACCAGACCCTATATACACAACTAAGGACCTGCACCTCTACCAGACACTATATACACAACTAAGGACCTGCACCTCTACCAGTCCCTATATACACATCTAAGGACCTGCACCTCTACCAGACACTATATACACAACTAAGGACCTGCATCTCTACCAGACTCTATATACACAACTAAGGACCTGCATCTCTACCAGTCCCTATATACACACATAAGGACCTGCACCTCTACCAGTCCCTATATACACAACTAAGGACCTGTTCCTCTACCAGACCCTATATACACAGCTAAGGACCTGCACCTCTACCAGACCCTATATACACAACTAAGGACCTGCTCCTCTACCAGACCCTATATACACAACTAAGGACCTGCACCTCTACCAGACCCTATATACACAACTAAGGACCTGCACCTCTACCAGACCCTATATACACAACTAAGGACCTGCACCTCTACCAGACCCTATATACACAACTAAGGACCTGCACCTCTACCAGACACTATATACACAACTAAGGACCTGCTCCTCTACCAGACCCTATATACACAACTAAGGACCTGCACCTCTACCAGACACTATATACACAACTAAGGACCTGCACCTCTACCAGACCCTATATACACACATAAGGACCTGCACCTCTACCAGACACTATATACACAACTAAGGACCTGCACCTCTACCAGACCCTATATACACACATAAGGACCTGCACCTCTACCAGACACTATATACACAACTAAGGACCTGCACCTCTACCAGACACTATATACACAACTAAGGACCTGCACCTCTACCAGACCCTATATACACACATAAGGACCTGCACCTCTACCAGACCCTATATACACAACTAATGACCTGCTCCTCTACCAGACCCTATATACACACATAAGGACCTGCACCTCTACCAGACCCTATATACACAACTAAGGACCTGCTCCTCTACCAGACCCTATATACACAACTAAGGACCTGCTCCTCTACCAGACCCTATATACACAACTAAGGACCTGCACCTCTACCAGACCCTATATACACAACTAAGGACCTGCACCTCTACCAGACCCTATATACACAACTAATGACCTGCTCCTCTACCAGACCCTATATACACACATAAGGACCTGCACCTCTACCAGACCTTATATACACAACTAAGGACCTGCTCCTCTACCAGACCCTATATACACAACTAAGGACCTGCACCTCTACCAGACCCTATATACACAACTAAGGACCTGCATCTCTACCAGTCCCTATATACACAACTAAGGACCTGCACCTCTGCCAGACCCTATATACACAACTAAGGACCTGCACCTCTACCAGACCCTATATACACAACTAAGGACCTGCACCTCTACTAGACCCTATATACACAACTAAGGACCTGCACCTCTACCAGACCCTATATACACAACTAAGGACCTGCACCTCTGCCAGACCCTATATACACAACTAAGGACCTGCACCTCTACCAGACCCTATATACACAACTAAGGACCTGCACCTCTGCCAGACCCTATATACACAACTAAGGACCTGCACCTCTACCAGACCCTATATACACAACTAAGGACCTGCACCTCTACCAGTCCCTATATACACAACTAAGGACCTGCTCCTCTACCAGACCCTATATACACAGCTAAGGACCTGCACCTCTACCAGACCCTATATACACAACTAAGGACCTGCTCCTCTACCAGACCCTATATACACAACTAAGGACCTGCACCTCTACCAGACCCTATATACACAACTAAGGACCTGCACCTCTACCAGACCCTATATACACAACTAAGGACCTGCACCTCTGCCAGACCCTATACACACAACTAAGGACCTGCACCTCTACCAGACCCTATATACACAACTAAGGACCTGCACCTCTACCAGTCCCTATATACACACATAAGGACCTGCACCTCTACCAGACCCTATATACACAACTAAGGACCTGCACCTCTACCAGACCCTATATACACAACTAAGGACCTGCACCTCTACCGGACACTATATACACAACTAAGGACCTGCACCTCTACCGGACCCTATATACACAACTAAGGACCTGCACCTCTACCGGACCCTATATACACAACTAAGGACCTGCACCTCTACCGGACCCTATATACACAACTAAGGACCTGCATCTCTACCAGACTCTATATACACAACTAAGGACCTGCATCTCTACCAGTCCCTATATACACACATAAGGACCTGCACCTCTACCAGTCCCTATATACACAACTAAGGACCTGCTCCTCTACCAGACCCTATATACACAGCTAAGGACCTGCACCTCTACCAGACCCTATATACACAACTAAGGACCTGCTCCTCTACCAGACCCTATATACACAACTAAGGACCTGCACCTCTACCAGACCCTATATACACAACTAAGGACCTGCACCTCTACCAGACCCTATATACACAACTAAGGACCTGCTCCTCTACCAGACCCTATATACACAGCTAAGGACCTGCACCTCTACTAGACCCTATATACACAACTAAGGACCTGCACCTCTACCAGACCCTATATACACAACTAATGACCTGCTCCTCTACCAGACCCTATATACACATATAAGGACCTGCACCTCTACCAGACCCTATATACACAACTAAGGACCTGCTCCTCTACCAGACCCTATATACACAACTAAGGACCTGCACCTCTACCAGGCACTATATACACAACTAAGGACCTGCACCTCTACCAGACACTATATACACAACTAAGGACCTGCTCCTCTACCAGACCCTATATACACAACTAAGGACCTGCACCTCTACCAGACACTATATACACAACTAAGGACCTGCTCCTCTACCAGACCCTATATACACAACTAAGGACCTGCACCTCTACCAGACCCTATATACACAACTAAGGACCTGCATCTCTACCAGTCCCTATATACACAACTAAGGACCTGCATCTCTACCAGTCCCTATATACACAACTAAGGACCTGCTCCTCTACCAGACCCTATATACACAACTAAGGACCTGCACCTCTACCAGACCCTATATACACAACTAAGGACCTGCACCTGTACCAGACCCTATATACACAACTAAGGACCTGCACCTCTACCGGACCCTATATACACACATAAGGACCTGCATCTCTACCAGACCCTATATACACAACTAAGGACCTGCACCTGTACCAGACCCTATATACACAACTAAGGACCTGCACCTCTACCAGACCCTATATACACAACTAAGGACCTGCACCTCTACCGGACCCTATATACACAACTAAGGACCTGCACCTCTACCAGACCCTATATACACAACTAAGGACCTGCACCTCTACCAGTCCCTATATACACACATAAGGACCTGCACCTCTACCAGACCCTATATACACAACTAATGACCTGCATCTCTACCAGACCCTATATACACACATAAGGACCTGCACCTCTACCAGTCCCTATATACACAACTAAGGACCTGCACCTCTACCAGACACTATATACACAACTAAGGACCTGCATCTCTACCAGACCCTATATACACACATAAGGACCTGCACCTCTACCAGACCCTATATACACAACTAAGGACCTGCACCTCTGCCAGACCCTATATACACAACTAAGGACCTGCACCTCTACCAATCCCTATATACACAACTAAGGACCTGCACCTCTACCAGACCCTATATACACAACTAAGGACCTGCACCTCTACCAGACCCTATATACACAACTAAGGACCTGCACCTCTACCAATCCCTATATACACAACTAAGGACCTGCACCTCTACCAGTCCCTATATACACAACTAAGGACCTGCTCCTCTACCAGACCCTATATACACAACTAAGGACCTGCACCTCTACCGGACCCTATATACACATAAGGACCTGCACCTCTACCAGACCCTATATACACAACTAAGGACCTGCATCTCTACCAGTCCCTATATACACAACTAAGGACCTGCATCTCTACCAGTCCCTATATACACAACTAAGGACCTGCTCCTCTACCAGTCCCTATATACACAACTAAGGACCTGCACCTCTACCAGTCCCTATATACACAACTAAGGACCTGCTCCTCTACCAGTCCCTATATACACAACTAAGGACCTGCACCTCTACCAGACCCTATATACACACATAAGGACCTGCATCTCTACCAGACCCTATATACACAACTAAGGACCTGCTCCTCTACCAGACCCTATATACACAACTAAGGACCTGCACCTCTACCAGACCCTATATACACAACTAAGGACCTGCACCTCTACCAGACCCTATATACACAACTAAGGACCTGCTCCTCTACCAGACCCTATATACACACATAAGGACCTGCATCTCTACCAGACCCTATATACACAACTAAGGACCTGCACCTCTACCAGACCCTATATACACAACTAAGGACCTGCACCTGTACCAGACCCTATATACACACATAAGGACCTGCACCTCTACCAGACCCTATATACACACCTAAGGACCTGCACCTGTACCAGACCCTATATACACACATAAGGATTGGTGCTTTTCTCTAACCCTATCCCCTCACCTCTAGACCGGACTATATGGATTATTATTATTCTGGAGCAATGTGAGGTAGGGGTCAGTTTTGTACATATGGACCCCCAGTGTGTGGGCGCTGGCACAGGTACAGTGTGATATTGGTGACTATAGGGTTAAGTCGCTGTTTGCTGAGGGCCGCGCCCTTCGGGGTGTGCTCGCCCTCACAGTTACCGTTTAACCCTTTCCTTTGTGGACGGCACCGCTGATAGAGAAGGACACAGAGACGAGCGGCGTCAGAGAGATTATAGCTTTATTATATGTGTGCCGCTGATCTCCTTCATACATGTAAACCTGGATATCAGCTCCACGCTGCACACGCCTGACATACATGACCTTCGGGGAGATCTGCCATGCTGGGAGTTGTAGTCCTCCAGCAACCCCTAGTAATACCATATGACGCTGTTGGCACAGTCCTGGTCACTCGGACCCTCATGTTTTGTTCTTGGCGGACGCCACCTCCAATATGGCGGATAACACTTCCTTAATACTTGGCGGGATCTGTCAGTTACGATATTCGCACGTCTTCTATGATCCGGCGTTACACGCCCAACAAGTTCTGTCCCTGAGTCATTTGCAGTTCACCATGACCCCCAGAAACGTCCAGCACCCTGGGGTCCTCAATATGGCGACCACTGCCTGTCATTGTCCTTCCTAATGAGCCCCATGGGGCATCCTCAGCCTTCGTGGACTCCGTCCCTTCATTGGATAAACAAGGTTCAGTTCACAGTGGTGCTGCGGGTCACTGGGGGTGCAGCGCTCTGCGCAGGACGTAGCGAGAGGCGGCCTCCAGGTTCCACTGACACTTCTCCAGGATCCGGCGGCAATCCTCCTTACTGTGACGGCTCACGTTGTACAGCTGCTCCACCTGCGCGGGACACAAGGGGTTACACGGGTCAGACCGCAGTGTCGTAATGGTGACATCATCATGACACAGAGGACACGCGTCTCCTACTCACCTTTAGGGCCTGCACGGCGCGGGTGACGTCACCTCCGTAGTTACGTAACGCGTCCCGGCTCTCATCTGTTGTCACACCGTGAACTCGCTCCTCTACCTGAGCAGAAGAAACAACTCATTATACAACACAGCATATACTCCAGTCACATCCAGAGCTGCAGTCACAATTCTGCTGTTACTTCAGTCAATACTGCAGCGTTACGTCAGGGCTCAGTACTCTACTGTTATGTCTCATACACCAATTACATCCAGAGCTGCAATCATAGTTCTGCTATTAGATCATGTATTGAGCTGAAGTCAATACTCATGTCTCATACTCAGATCACATCCAGAGCTGCAATCATAATTCTGTTAGACTATGGTCAATAAACTGTTATGTCTTGTCCTCCAGTCACACCGCAAGCAACAGCTACAAGGCAGCACATGAAAGCTGCGCTGTGGACAACAGGTTTTATTCCAGGTGGTTTTGGATCTTCTCACCTCCTTGACCTTCCTCTGGAGGTCGCTCTCCGATGACCCTCCTTTCTGAGCGGCCACTTTCCCGTCTGATGGTGATCGGTGCATTACATCCCCTGCAGTTGCCAGGACCGGAGATGATGAGAACTTCTCTTTGCCGGCTCGGCTCATCTGTGAGGAGGGGTAATCGGCATTGGGCAGGGGCAGGAGCCTTTCCTTGGTGACGGGTAGTTTTGGCTTGGGCAGGACTTGAGGGCGGAGGTTGGCAAGGATCCTTCGAGGGGGAAGGTCACTCATTCTTCTGGGCGAGGGTTCACGTGGTGGAGAACTCTCCAGATCTCGGATGCGGCTCCGGGGTCCCGGGTGGTGCTGGCGACTGTTTTGTGGAGGGAAGTCTGAGAGAGATTCAAGACTTTTTGAGAGTCCTGAAAGAGGGAAAAAGAAGAGGAAGGTTAACTCAGAGGTGTTCAGTGTATCGTGATGGAGGATCCACCAAAGAGAGCCGCCATGTGTGGACCTAGTACAAGGAGGACACTCACGCTGCATGCGTAGTAACTTGATGCCTTCTGCTCCCCCTCCTGCTCTCCGTGCCGCCTCCTTCCCTCTGTTCCGTCTTCTGGAAGAAACACAAAGTGGTCAGAGTCAGGTCAAAGGAGCCAATTCACCCAACTACATCTTAAAGATAGTCATATAGTCAACACAGCTCCTGACTATCCTAGAGATCACCGTATACTGAGCAGAGCTCCTGACTATCCTAGAGATCACCGTATACTGAGCAGAACTCCTGACTATCCTAGAGATCACCGTATACTGAGCAGAGCTCCTGACTATCCTAGAGATCACCGTATACTGAGCAGAGCTCCTGACTATCCTAGAGATCACCGTATACTGAGCAGAACTCCTGACTATCCTAGAGATCACCGTATACTGAACAGAGCTCCTGACTATCCTAGAGATCACCGTATACTGAGCAGAGCTCCTGACTATCCTAGAGATCACCGTATACTGAGCAGAGCTCCTGACTATCCTAGAGATCACCGTATACTGAGCAGAACTCCTGACTATCCTAGAGATCACCGTATACTGAGCAGAGCTCCTGACTATCCTAGAGATCACCGTATACTGAGCAGAGCTCCTGACTATCCTAGAGATCACCGTATACTGAGCAGAACTCCTGACTATCCTAGAGATCACCGTATACTGAGCAGAGCTCCTGACTATCCTAGAGATCACCGTATACTGAGCAGAGCTCCTGACTATCCTAGAGATCACTGTATACTGAGCAGAGCTCCTGACTATCCTAGAGATCACCGTATACTGAGCAGAGCTCCTGACTACATCCTAGAGATCACCGTATACTGAGCAGAACTCCTGACTATCCTAGAGATCACCGTATACCGAGCAGAACTCCTGACTACATCCTAGAGATCACTGTATACCGAGCAGAACTCCTGACTATCCTAGAGATCACTGTATACTGAGCAGAACTCCTGACTCTATCCTAGAGATCACCGTATACTGAGCAGAACTCCTGACTACATCCTAGAGATCACTGTATACTGAGCAGAACTCCTGACTCTATCCTAGAGATCACCGTATACTGAGCAGAGCTCCTGACTATCCTAGAGATCACTGTATACTGAGCAGAGCTCCTGACTATCCTAGAGATCACTGTATACTGAGCAGAACTCCTGACTACATCCTATAGATCACCGTATACTGAGCAGAACTCCTGACTATCCTAGAGATCACTGTATACTGAGCAGAGCTCCTGACTATCCTAGAGATCACTGTATACCGAGCAGAGCTCCTGACTACATCCTAGAGATCACCGTATACTGAGCAGAACTCCTGACTACATCCTAGAGATCACCGTATACTGAGCAGAACTCCTGACTATCCTAGAGATCACCGTATACTGAGCAGTACTCCTGACTCTATCCTAGAGATCACCGTATACTGAGCAGAGCTCCTGACTATCCTAGAGATCACCGTATACTGAGCAGAACTCCTGACTATCCTAGAGATCACCGTATACTGAGCAGAGCTCCTGACTATCCTAGAGATCACCGTATACTGAGCAGAGCTCCTGACTATCCTAGAGATCACCGTATACTGAGCAGAACTCCTGACTATCCTAGAGATCACCGTATACTGAGCAGAGCTCCTGACTATCCTAGAGATCACCGTATACTGAGCAGAGCTCCTGACTATCCTAGAGATCACTGTATACTGAGCAGAGCTCCTGACTATCCTAGAGATCACCGTATACTGAGCAGAGCTCCTGACTACATCCTAGAGATCACCGTATACTGAGCAGAACTCCTGACTATCCTAGAGATCACCGTATACCGAGCAGAACTCCTGACTACATCCTAGAGATCACTGTATACCGAGCAGAACTCCTGACTATCCTAGAGATCACCGTATACTGAGCAGAACTCCTGACTCTATCCTAGAGATCACCGTATACTGAGCAGAACTCCTGACTACATCCTAGAGATCACTGTATACTGAGCAGAACTCCTGACTCTATCCTAGAGATCACCGTATACTGAGCAGAGCTCCTGACTATCCTAGAGATCACTGTATACTGAGCAGAGCTCCTGACTATCCTAGAGATCACTGTAT
This sequence comes from Leptodactylus fuscus, assembly GCF_031893055.1. Classification (NCBI taxonomy): domain Eukaryota; kingdom Metazoa; phylum Chordata; class Amphibia; order Anura; family Leptodactylidae; genus Leptodactylus; species Leptodactylus fuscus. The sequence goes on along the minus strand of NW_027440688.1, from coordinate 17,204 downwards.
ACTGAGCAGAACTCCTGACTACATCCTATAGATCACCGTATACTGAGCAGAACTCCTGACTATCCTAGAGATCACTGTATACTGAGCAGAGCTCCTGACTATCCTAGAGATCACCGTATACCGAGCAGAGCTCCTGACTACATCCTAGAGATCACCGTATACTGAGCAGAACTCCTGACTACATCCTAGAGATCACCGTATACTGAGCAGAACTCCTGACTATCCTAGAGATCACCGTATACTGAGCAGTACTCCTGACTCTATCCTAGAGATCACCGTATACTGAGCAGAGCTCCTGACTATCCTAGAGATCACCGTATACTGAGCAGAGCTCCTGACTATCCTAGAGATCACCGTATACTGAGCAGAGCTCCTGACTATCCTAGAGATCACCGTATACTGAGCAGAACTCCTGACTATCCTAGAGATCACCGTATACTGAGCAGAACTCCTGACTATCCTAGAGATCACCGTATACTGAGCCGAACTCCTGACTATATACTAGAGATCACCGAATACTGAGCAGAACTCCTGACTATCCTAGAGATCACCGTATACTGAGCAGAACTCCTGACTATCCTAGAGATCACTGTATACTGAGCAGAACTCCTGACTACATCCTAGAGATCACTGTATACTGAGCAGAGCTCCTGACTATCCTAGAGATCACTGTATACTGAGCAGAGCTCCTGACTATCCTAGAGATCACTGTATACTGAGCAGAGCTCCTGACTACATCCTAGAGATCACCGTATACTGAGCAGAACTCCTGACTACATCCTAGAGATCACCATATACTGAGCAGAACTCCTGACTATCCTAGAGATCACCGTATACTGAGCAGAACTCCTGACTATCCTAGAGATCACCGTATACTGAGCAGAACTCCTGACTCTATCCTAGAGATCACCGTATACTGAGCAGAACTCCTGACTATCCTAGAGATCACTGTATACTGAGCAGAACTCCTGACTCTATCCTAGAGATCACCGTATACTGAGCAGAACTCCTGACTATCCTAGAGATCACTGTATACCGAGCAGAACTCCTGACTACATCCTAGAGATCACCGTATACTGAGCAGAACTCCTGACTATCCTAGAGATCACCGTATACTGAGCAGTACTCCTGACTCTATCCTAGAGATCACCGTATACTGAGCAGAGCTCCTGACTATCCTAGAGATCACCGTATACTGAGCAGAGCTCCTGACTATCCTAGAGATCACCGTATACTGAGCAGAACTCCTGACTATCCTAGAGATCACCGTATACTGAGCAGAACTCCTGACTCTATCCTAGAGATCACCGTATACTGAGCAGAACTCCTGACTATCCTAGAGATCACCGTATAATGAGCAGAGCTCCTGACTATCCTAGAGATCACCGTATACTGAGCAGAACTCCTGACTATCCTAGAGATCACCGTATACTGAGCAGAACTCCTGACTATCCTAGAGATCACCGTATACTGAGCAGAACTCCTGACTATCCTAGAGATCACCGTATACTGAGCAGAACTCCTGACTCTATCCTAGAGATCACCGTATACTGAGCAGAACTCCTGACTATCCTAGAGATCACCGTATACTGAGCAGAGCTCCTGACTATCCTAGAGATCACTGTATACTGAGCAGAGCTCCTGACTATCCTAGAGATCACCGTATACTGAGCAGAACTCCTGACTATCCTAGAGATCACCGTATACTGAGCAGAACTCCTGACTATCCTAGAGATCACCGTATACTGAGCCGAACTCCTGACTATATACTAGAGATCACCGAATACTGAGCAGAACTCCTGACTATCCTAGAGATCACCGTATACTGAGCAGAACTCCTGACTATCCTAGAGATCACCGTATACTGAGCCGAACTCCTGACTATATACTAGAGATCACCGAATACTGAGCAGAACTCCTGACTATCCTAGAGATCACCGTATACTGAGCAGAACTCCTGACTATCCTAGAGATCACTGTATACTGAGCAGAACTCCTGACTACATCCTAGAGATCACTGTATACTGAGCAGAGCTCCTGACTATCCTAGAGATCACTGTATACTGAGCAGAGCTCCTGACTATCCTAGAGATCACTGTATACTGAGCAGAGCTCCTGACTACATCCTAGAGATCACCGTATACTGAGCAGAGCTCCTGACTCTATCCTAGAGATCACCGTATACTGAGCAGAGCTCCTGACTCTATCCTAGAGATCACCGTATACTGAGCAGAGCTCCTGACTCTATCCTAGAGATCACTGTATACTGAGCAGAGCTCCTGACTATCCTAGAGATCACCGTATACTGAGCAGAGCTCCTGACTATCCTAGAGATCACCGTATACTGAGCAGAACTCCTGACTATCCTAGAGATCACCGTATACTGAGCAGAGCTCCTGACTATCCTAGAGATCACCGTATACTGAGCAGAACTCCTGACTATCCTAGAGATCACCGTATACTGAATGTAGGGTATAAGACTGTTATCTGTAATATGTAGTGAGTTTGTGCACAGATGACTGTATACTCACTCGCTCTCGGCTTCTGTATCTCCCAGAGACAGCTTCCCCAGGCCACTCGCCATCTGTACACAGCTCCGCACCTGAGCCATATCCTCCGAACTAACCAGTGATGAAGGAAACTGTCCCACTTTCAGGGTGCGGCGGTTCTGTCCCCTCCACAGCTGTGAGTCTGGCCTAATCATGAGGAAAAGGGGACAGATGAGAAGATGATGATGAGGGTCCCCGGGGTCTCCTGTCCTGCACCAGGAGAACATACCCCTGATGCTACCTACCCAGCATCAATGAGAGTCACCACGTCACCGGTGTCCAAACGTAGCAAGGTGGGATCTGTCACATCCTGCAGAACACGGACCTCCACCGGCCTCACCTCTTGGATCAGAGTCATCAGGGTGCTGAAGTTGGGTCGATGTTCTGGTTTGTGCGCCCAGCACTTCATCATGATGGAGTACAGTCCTTGTGGACAGTCATCCGGCCGTTCCAGCCTTTCACCCTCACGGTCAATTTTGCTCAGGATCTGGTGGCAGACAAAGAAATTTATAGAAAGTGTCCAAGAGTAGAGACACCTCTGTCATACGAGGGGCTACATAGGTGGAGGACTTTGGTTACCTGTCGGCCACTTAATCCCAGCCAAGGCTCCTGGCCATAGGTGAACATCTCCCATAGGGTGACCCCGAACATCCAAACATCAGATGGGTGAGAGAAGGTGCCGATCTTTAAACTTTCTGGAGAACACCTAAAATACAACAGTAAGAAGTGTCATTTGGAGGCTCCTAAAACCTCACACCTCCTAAATCCCACCCACTGTGCTGCCATCATATGGAGTCTCACCACGCAAAGGGTATTTTCCGGTGAGCGGACATGATATAATGGTCATTGTGTCCGGTTAGCGACCTCATCAGTCCAAAGTCCCCGATTTTCACCACCTCCTCACTGGTCAGCAGAATATTCCGTGCTGCAAGGTCCCGGTGGATGAACTTGCGGGATTCCAGGTAGCTCATCCCTGAGGCGATCTGTAGGGCGTATGACCACAAGAGTGGTAGAGGGAAGCAACCGTAACGTGAACGCAGGGTGTCATGAAGGGATCCTAGAGGTGCCAGCTCTGTGACCTGCAACCATAGAGACAACCAGATGATATAGACAAGAGTCACTGCCAACAAACCTTCCTCCCAATATAGATGGCTTCAGTTTTTGGGATGGATAACCAGCACAGCGGCTACTCACCATCTTCAGTGGCTGCGCCAGCACTACGCCGTACAGACGTATGAGATGCGGATGATCCAAGGCGTACATAGAATTCACCTCTTGCAGGAAATCGAGGAGGGCGTCGGGGTCTGTTCCCGCATCTGTCCGAAGAGACTTGACTGCAACATTTACCTGCCGGGATAGAACATACCATTACATGGATGGATCCACCAGAAATCTAACCCATGAAGCTCCAGGTGATGGAAAGGAAAAGCACATACCACTCGCCCGCCCGGTATCCTCCACTCTCCTCTTTTGACCACTCCAAAACATCCATCCCCCAGGCGCTCCAGCAGGCTCAAGTCCCGTTCATTGATCAGACATTTTAGGGAACAGTCTGGGTCCCCCCTGGGGGCAGCTGATGATGGTGAGGATGATGATGAGATGACAGGATCGGGGAACGGGAGAGAATCGGGGCTGTCGGGGCTTCTTGTTGAGAACATCTACAAGGAAGGAAAAGTAGGAGGTAAGTGACATCCGGCAGACACTACAATAATTATAATTAAAGGACAACCCCACCCAATGTTTCCCATGTGCCGACATTGAAATCAAAGGCTCCGTCAACTCAACAGGAAATGACTAAGATGTTTTTTTTTTGTGTCTCACCCAGAATTGGGTCATTTAGGGAGAATCTACTGCAGGGTTCTAGAGTAGAAAGAAGAAAATGGACAAGATCCATCACCGGCTCAAACCCCTGACATGGGGGAGGTGAACCTAGAACATTGGAACTCATGAGGGAAGATGGATTCTTCCAGTATAGGGTGATTGGGAATCAGTGGATCCTCCCAGTATAGGGTGATTGGGAATCAGTGGATCCTCCCAGTATAGGGTGATCCTAAATCAGTATAGCTTGAGGGGGAGATTCTAAAGAAAGTCTTTCATGAAAACTTTTTGAACTCCAAGAGGACTATTCTTTCCCACACAAGGACTATCCTTTCCCCCTACGAGGACTATTCTTTCCCGCACAAGGACTATCCTTTCCCCCTACGAGGACTATTCTTTCCCGCACAAGGACTATCCTTTCCCCCACGAGGACTATCTTTCCCCCCACGAGGACTATCCTTTCCCGCACAAGGACTATCCTTTCCCGCACAAGGACTATTCCTTTCCCCCACAAGGACTATTCTTTCCCCCAGGATCCTTGGCTGGTGCCTCCACCCATCCTGGTCCATGTGAAGCTATTTTACAAGTCTTATCTAATTAACGCCTTGCTAATAATGAGTAAACAACCGGAAAGAATTGACTTCACCCAAAGCCGCACCCACTGCCACCATGTGAATCACTTGTGTAAATTGTGCCCGGGACGCCAGAGGCTACAATACAAAGGTCACCTGCAGAATAACAGGTGAGGGATCACAACAACCTGCAGCCATGTCCTCACAAGAGTCATCTCAGAGGGAACTCCACATGGACACCTACTGAAACTGCTACCTCATAGGCCAGGACATACTGGAGAGAAGTACATAGGAAGCATCTCGTAGATGATGAGCTGGTTGCTATAGAGGTATCCATGTGAATGGCCAAAATGGCCTGAATATTGGACATTATTTGCCCAATTCTAGTTTTGGTAGTCCCCTAAACAAGCAGTGGTCCAGCTAGAACTGTACTGGGTCAAATGTTTAACCCTTCCTATCTGGTAAGTCATCAGGAGACCTCTTACCCTACAGGTTGGAGGGCCTCATTGCTATATCTTAGGTCTCACCTTGTACATCCAGGATTTAGGCCGAACCGGTGGCTTCCTCCTCTTTACAGCTTCAAAGAGTCTTCTTTGTGCTAAAATAAAGAAACGTGAAAATGGTGAAGGCCAAGCTACAATATGGGAGACGACATCAAGCTAAGGACGAGATGAATGACCAAGGTTCACACAGCAGCTTACGTAGGATGACAAGGACAGGAGATCGAGGCCAATGAATCTGGATGGCCAGAAAATCGGGAATGATTATACTGTATAGTCAGGAGATCATCGATGACGGGACTCGATGGGGTGGTAGATGAGGTGACTAGGCTAGGAGATGTAGAATCACGGGACAAGATGACAGGTGATAGTAGACAATGGGACTAGATGGTGGATGCTGAACTTGGTGGACAGGGGATGATGAGTCACGAGACTCGCTGGACATGGAGATTTTATATAATGGGACTCAATATCCAGGAGATAGTGGATGATGAGACTAGATTATCAGTATACTGTAGCTGATGGTACTAGATGGTCTCAGGAAATGGTATGGTAAACAATGGAACTAGATGGACAGAAGATGGTGGATGATGGAAATAGATGGACAGGAGATGGTAAGTGATGGGACTAGATGGAAAGAAGATGGCCGATGATGGAAATAGATGGACAGAGGATGGTAAGTGATGGGACTAAATGGAAAGAAGATGGAGGATGACGGAAATAGATGGACAGGAGATGGTGGATGATGGAAATAGATGGACAGGAGAAGGTAAGTGATGGGACTAGATGGAAAGAAGATGGACGATGATGGAAAGAGATGGACAGGAGAAGGTAAGTGATGGGACTAGATGGAAAGAAGATGGACGATGATGGAAAGAGATGGACAGGAGAAGGTAAGTGATGGGACTAGATGGAAAGAAGATGGACGATGATGGAAAGAGATGGACAGGAGAAGGTAAGTGATGGGACTAGATGGAAAGAAGATGGACGATGATGGAAAGAGATGGACAGGAGATGGTAAGTGATGGGACTAAATGGAAAGAAGATGGCGGATGATGGAAATAGATGGACAGGAGATGGTAAGTGATGGGACTAGATGGACAGAAGATGGTGGATGATGGAAATAGATGGACAGAGGATGGTAAACGATGGAACTAGATGGACAGAAGATGGTGGATGATGGAAATAGATGGACAGGAGAAGGTAAGTGATGGGACTAGATGGAAAGAAGATGGACGATGATGGAAATAGATGGACAGAAGAAGGTAAGTGATGGGACTAGATGGAAAGAAGATGGAGGATGACAGAAATAGATGGACAGGAGATGGTGGATGATGGAAATAGATGGACAGGAGAAGGTAAGTGATGGGACTAGATGGAAAGAAGATGGACGATGATGGAAAGAGATGGACAGGAGAAGGTAAGTGATATAACTAAATGGAAAGAAGATGGCGGATGATGGAAATAGATGGACAGGAGAAGGTAAGTGATGGGACTAGATGGAAAGAAGATGGCCGATGATGGAAATAGATGGACAGAGGATGGTAAGTGATGGGACTAAATGGAAAGAAGATGGAGGATGACGGAAATAGATGGACAGGAGATGGTGGATGATGGAAATAGATGGACAGGAGAAGGTAAGTGATGGGACTAGATGGAAAGAAGATGGCCGATGATGGAAATAGATGGACAGAGGATGGTAAACGATGGAACTAGATGGACAGAAGATGGTGGATGATGGAAATAGATGGACAGGAGATGGTAAACGATGGAACTAGATGGACAGAAGATGGTGGATGATGGAAATAGATGGACAGGAGATGGTGGATGATGGAAATAGATGGACAGGAGAAGGTAAGTGATGGGACTAGATGGAAAGAAGATGGACGATGATGGAAAGAGATGGACAGGAGAAGGTAAGTGATGGGACTAGATGGAAAGAAGATGGACGATGATGGAAAGAGATGGACAGGAGATGGTAAGTGATGGGACTAAATGGAAAGAAGATGGTGGATGATGGAAAGAGATGGACAGGAGAAGGTAAGTGATGGGACTAGATGGAAAGAAGATGGACGATGATGGAAAGAGATGGACAGGAGTTGGTAAGTGATGGGACTAGATGGAAAGAAGATGGTGGATGATGGAAATAGATGGACAGAGGATGGTAAACGATGGAACTAGATGGACAGAAGATGGTGGATGATGGAAATAGATGGACAGGAGATGGTAAACGATGGAACTAGATGGACAGAAGATGGTGGATGATGGAAATAGATGGACAGGAGAAGGTAAGTGATGGGACTAGATGGAAAGAAGATGGACGATGATGGAAATACATGGACAGAGGATGGTAAGTGATGGGACTAGATGGAAAGAAGATGGCGGATGATGGAAATAGATGGACAGAAGAAGGTAAGTGATGGGACTAGATGGAAAGAAGATGGAGGATGACAGAAATAGATGGACAGGAGATGGTGGATGATGGAAATAGATGGACAGAAGAAGGTAAGTGATGGGACTAGATGGAAAGAAGATGGACGATGATGGAAAGAGATGGACAGGAGAAGGTAAGTGATATAACTAAATGGAAAGAAGATGGCGGATGATGGAAATAGATGGACAGGAGTTGGTAAGTGATGGGACTAGATGGACAGAAGATGGTGGATGATGGAAATAGATGGACAGGAGATGGTAAGTGATGGGACTAGATGGACAGAAGATGGTGGATGATGGAAATAGATGGACAGGAGATGGTAAGTGATGGGACTAGATGGACAGAAGATGGTGGATGACAGAAATAGATGGACAGGAGATGGTGGATGATGGAAATAGATGGACAGGAGATGGTAAGTGATGGGACTAGATGGAAAGAAGATGGACGATGATGGAAAGAGATGGACAGGAGAAGGTAAGTGATGGGACTAAATGGAAAGAAGATGGAGGATGACAGAAATAGATGGACAGGAGATGGTGGATGATGGAAATAGATGGACAGGAGAAGGTAAGTGATGGGACTAGATGGACAGAAGATGGCAGATTATGGAAAGAGATGGACAGGAGATGGTAAGTGATGGGACTAGGTGGGCAGGAGATGATGGAGAATCTACATAGGTCCAAATCAACAGAAGATGTTTGATAATTCACATAAGACTAGGATAGGAGATGATGATGCAAATGGGACCTGACAGAGATGATATAGATGTTAATATGTAGTATGTGTCCTGGTGGACTGGAGATGATATAGAGGTGATAGTGTAGTATAGGACCTGGTGGACTGGAGATGATGTAGAGGTGATAGTGTAGTATAGGACCTGGTGGACTGGAGATGATGTAGAGGTGATAGTGTAGTATAGGACCTGGTGGACTGGAGATGATATAGAGGTGATAGTGTAGTATAGGACCTGGTGGACTGGAGATGATGTAGAGGTGATAGTGTAGTATAGGACCTGGTGGACAGGAGATGATGTAGAGGTGATAGTGTAGTATAGGACCTGGTGGACTGGAGATGATATAGAGGTGATAGTGTAGTATGTGTCCTGGTGGACTAGAGATGATGTAGAGGTGATAGTGTAGTATGTGTCCTGGTGGACAGGAGATGATGTAGAGGTGATAGTGTAGTATAGGACCTGGTGGACTGGAGATGATGTAGAGGTGATAGTGTAGTATAGGACCTGGTGGACTGGAGATGATATAGAGGTGATAGTGTAGTATAGGACCTGGTGGACTGGAGATGATGTAGAGGTGATAGTGTAGTATGTGTCCTGGTGGACAGGAGATGATATAGAGGTGATAGTGTAGTATAGGACCTGGTGGACTGGAGATGATATAGAGGTGATAGTGTAGTATAGGACCTGGTGGACTAGAGATGATATAGAGGTGATAGTGTAGTATAGGACCTGGTGGACTGGAGATGATGTAGAGGTGATAGTGTAGTATAGGACCTGGTGGACTGGAGATGATATAGATGTTAATATGTAGTATGTGTCCTGGTGGACAGGAGATGATGTAGAGGTGATAGTGTAGTATGTGTCCTGGTGGACAGGAGATGATGTAGAGGTGATAGTGTAGTATAGGACCTGGTGGACTGGAGATGATATAGAGGTGATAGTGTAGTATAGGACCTGGTGGACTGGAGATGATGTAGAGGTGATAGTGTAGTATAGGACCTGGTGGACAGGAGATGATGTAGAGGTGATAGTGTAGTATAGGACCTGGTGGACTGGAGATGATATAGAGGTGATAGTGTAGTATAGGACCTGGTGGACTGGAGATGATGTAGAGGTGATAGTGTAGTATAGGACCTGGTGGACTGGAGATGATGTAGAGGTGATAGTGTAGTATAGGACCTGGTGGACAGGAGATGATGTAGAGGTGATAGTGTAGTATAGGACCTGGTGGACTGGAGATGATGTAGAGGTGGTAGTGTAGTATGTGTCCTGGTGGACAGGAGATGATGTAGAGGTGATAGTGTAGTATGTGTCCTGGTGGACAGGAGATGATGTAGAGGTGATAGTGTAGTATGTGTCCTGGTGGACAGGAGATGATATAGAGGTGATAGTGTAGTATGTGTCCTGGTGGACAGGAGATGATATAGAGGTGATAGTGTAGTATAGGACCTGGTGGACTGGAGATGATGTAGAGGTGATAGTGTAGTATAGGACCTGGTGGACTGGAGATGATGTAGAGGTGATAGTGTAGTATAGGACCTGGTGGACTAGAGATGATATAGAGGTGATAGTGTAGTATAGGACCTGGTGGACAGGAGATGATATAGAGGTGATAGTGTAGTATAGGACCTGGTGGACTGGAGATGATATAGAGGTGATAGTGTAGTATAGGACCTGGTGGACAGGAGATGATGTAGAGGTGATAGTGTAGTATGTGTCCTGGTGGACAGGAGATGATGTAGAGGTGATAGTGTAGTATGTGTCCTGGTGGACAGGAGATGATGTAGAGGTGATAGTGTAGTATAGGACCTGGTGGACTGGAGATGATGTAGAGGTGATAGTGTAGTATAGGACCTGGTGGACTGGAGATGATGTAGAGGTGATAGTGTAGTATAGGACCTGGTGGACTAGAGATGATATAGAGGTGATAGTGTAGTATGTGTCCTGGTGGACAGGAGATGATGTAGAGGTGATAGTGTAGTATGTGTCCTGGTGGACTGGAGATGATGTAGAGGTGATAGTGTAGTATGTGTCCTGGTGGACAGGAGATGATGTAGAGGTGATAGTGTAGTATAGGACCTGGTGGACAGGAGATGATGTAGAGGTGATAGTGTAGTATAGGACCTGGTGGACAGGAGATGATGTAGAGGTGATAGTGTAGTATAGGACCTGGTGGACTGGAGATGATATAGAGGTGGTAGTGTAGTATGTGTCCTGGTGGACAGGAGATGATGTAGAGGTGATAGTGTAGTATGTGTCCTGGTGGACAGGAGATGATGTAGAGGTGATAGTGTAGTATGTGTCCTGGTGGACAGGAGATGATGTAGAGGTGATAGTGTAGTATGTGTCCTGGTGGACAGGAGATGATGTAGAGGTGATAGTGTAGTATAGGACCTGGTGGACTGGAGATGATATAGAGGTGATAGTGTAGTATGTGTCCTGGTGGACAGGAGATGATGTAGAGGTGATAGTGTAGTATAGGACCTGGTGGACTGGAGATGATATAGAGGTGATAGTGTAGTATGTGTCCTGGTGGACAGGAGATGATGTAGAGGTGATAGTGTAGTATAGGACCTGGTGGACTGGAGATGATGTAGAGGTGATAGTGTAGTATGTGTCCTGGTGGACTGGAGATGATATAGAGGTGATAGTGTAGTATGTGTCCTGGTGGACAGGAGATGATGTAGAGGTGATAGTGTAGTATGTGTCCTGGTGGACAGGAGATGATGTAGAGGTGATAGTGTAGTATAGGACCTGGTGGACTGGAGATGATATAGAGGTGATAGTGTAGTATGTGTCCTGGTGGACAGGAGATGATGTAGAGGTGATAGTGTAGTATAGGACCTGGTGGACAGGAGATGATGTAGAGGTGATAGTGTAGTATAGGACCTGGTGGACTGGAGATGATGTAGAGGTGATAGTGTAGTATAGGACCTGGTGGACTGGAGATGATATAGAGGTGATAGTGTAGTATAGGACCTGGTGGACTGGAGATGATATAGAGGTGATAGTGTAGTATAGGACCTGGTGGACTGGAGATGATGTAGAGGTGATAGTGTAGTATAGGACCTGGTGGACTGGAGATGATGTAGAGGTGATAGTGTAGTATAGGACCTGGTGGACTGGAGATGATGTAGAGGTGATAGTGTAGTATAGGACCTGGTGGACTGGAGATGATGGGGACTGTCTCTCTACCACTATTGTACAGAATCTGAAGGACTGATCAGTTATTGGCGAGCTGCTTCAGTGAATGACAAGCAGCTGAAAGATCTCCACGCCTCATTCCAAGCCGAATAATAGTGAACTCATTCCATAGGGAATAAGAGATACGGGAGACGCTATCCATGACTCATGACATGTGACACGTGAGAAAGTACCAGACACGGAGGAAGCAAAGCCATAAGAACAACACAGGGAGCCTTATGTAATGGATGGTCACTTTCTTATCAAAGTGCTTAGAGCTGCACAATACTACAACCCTCATCATGTATCCAAGACCATCATATAAGATCCAGTCTCCGAGCCATACAATACTACAATCCTCATCATGTATCCAAGACCATCATATAAGATACAGTCTCAGGAGAACCATACTGTACTACAACCCTCATCATGTATCCAATCCATCATATAAGATACAGTCTCAGGAGAACCATACTGTACTACAACCCTCATCATGTATCCAATCCATCATATAAGATACAGTCTCAGGAGAACCATACAATACTACAATCCTCATCATGTATCCAAGTCCATCATATAAGATACAGTCTCAGGAGAACCATACAATACTACAACCCTCATCATGTATCCAAGTCCATCATATAAGATACAGTCTCCGAGCCATACAATACTACAATCCTCATCATGTATCCAATCCATCATATAAGATCCAGTCTCCGAGCCATACAGTACTACAATCCTCATCATGTATCCAATCCATCATATAAGATACAGTCTCAGGAGAACCATACTGTACTACAACCCTCATCATGTATCCAATCCATCATATAAGATACAGTCTCAGGAGAACCATACAGTACTACAACCCTCATCATGTATCCAATCCATCATATAAGATACAGTCTCAGGAGAACCATACTGTACTACAACCCTCATCATGTATCCAAGTCCATCATATAAGATCCAGTCTCCGAGCCATACAGTACTACAACCCTCATCATGTATCCAATCCATCATATAAGATCCAGTCTCCGAGCCATACAATACTACAACCCTCATCATGTATCCAATCCATCATATAAGATCCAGTCTCCGAGCCATACAGTACTACAATCCTCATCATGTATCCAATCCATCATATAAGATCCAGTCTCAGGAGAACCATACAGTACTACAATCCTCATCATGTATCCAATCCATCATATAAGATCCAGTCTCCGAGCCATACAATACTACAACCCTCATCATGTATCCAATCCATCATATAAGATACAGTCTCCGAGCCATACAGTACTACAATCCTCATCATGTATCCAATCCATCATATAAGATCCAGTCTCCGAGCCATACAGTACTACAACCCTCATCATGTATCCAATCCATCATATAAGATCCAGTCTCCGAGCCATACAGTACTACAACCCTCATCATGTATCCAATCCATCATATAAGATCCAGTCTCCGAGCCATACAGTACTACAACCCTCATCATGTATCCAATCCATCATATAAGATCCAGTCTCCGAGCCATACAGTACTACAACCCTCATCATGTATCCAAGTCCATCATATAAGATCCAGTCTCCGAGCCATACAGTACTACAACCCTCATCATGTATCCAAGTCCATCATATAAGATCCAGTCTCCGAGCCATACAGTACTACAACCCTCATCATGTATCCAAGTCCATCATATAAGATCCAGTCTCCGAGCCATACAGTACTACAACCCTCATCATGTATCCAATCCATCATATAAGATCCAGTCTCCGAGCCATACAATACTACAATCCTCATCATGTATCCAATCCATCATATAAGATCCAGTCTCCGAGCCATACAGTACTACAACCCTCATCATGTATCCAATCCATCATATAAGATACAGTCTCCGAGCCATACAGTACTACAATCCTCATCATGTATCCAATCCATCATATAAGATCCAGTCTCCGAGCCATACAGTACTACAATCCTCATCATGTATCCAATCCATCATATAAGATCCAGTCTCCGAGCCATACAGTACTACAATCCTCATCATGTATCCAATCCATCATATAAGATCCAGTCTCCGAGCCATACAGTACTACAACCCTCATCATGTATCCAATCCATCATATAAGATACAGTCTCCGAGCCATACAATACTACAACCCTCATCATGTATCCAATCCATCATATAAGATCCAGTCTCCGAGCCATACAGTACTACAATCCTCATCATGTATCCAATCCATCATATAAGATCCAGTCTCCGAGCCATACAGTACTACAATCCTCATCATGTATCCAATCCATCATATAAGATCCAGTCTCCGAGCCATACAGTACTACAATCCTCATCATGTATCCAATCCATCATATAAGATCCAGTCTCCGAGCCATACAGTACTACAACCCTCATCATGTATCCAATCCATCATATAAGATACAGTCTCCGAGCCATACAATACTACAACCCTCATCATGTATCCAATCCATCATATAAGATCCAGTCTCCGAGCCATACAGTACTACAATCCTCATCATGTATCCAATCCATCATATAAGATCCAGTCTCCGAGCCATACAGTACTACAATCCTCATCATGTATCCAATCCATCATATAAGATCCAGTCTCCGAGCCATACAGTACTACAACCCTCATCATGTATCCAATCCATCATATAAGATCCAGTCTCCGAGCCATACAGTACTACAACCCTCATCATGTATCCAATCCATCATATAAGATCCAGTCTCCGAGCCATACAGTACTACAATCCTCATCATGTATCCAATCCATCATATAAGATCCAGTCTCAGGAGAACCATACAGTACTACAACCCTCATCATGTATCCAATCCATCATATAAGATACAGTCTCCGAGCCATACAGTACTACAACCCTCATCATGTATCCAATCCATCATATAAGATACAGTCTCCGAGCCATACAGTACTACAACCCTCATCATGGCTGATAACATCACCTTCTCCAGGCACTACGAAGTCCTACAACCCCCATCATGTTTTGCAGTTCTTACCTGGCCTCCCCATTCCAATCTGATCCAAGTCAAATGGTTTCACAAAGTCAAAGTGTCCGGGTCGGGTGACGTTGAGTTCATCCCGGATTTTGGGGTAGAATTGTTCCAGCTGGACCTCCCGCAGCAGAGAGAGCAGCCACTCGGTACCTTCCTCCGTCACCATCTCGGCAGCACCTGCAGAGAAGAGAGGTTGGCGCTGTATGACACTCCGTACAGCAGTGCGATCTATAAAGAGGCGCAGCGCACACCTCCACCAGGATGTATACACACAACACACTGAGCCACAGGACACGCCTGCTCCGTGTTCTCAGCCTCACGTGTGGGAAGATCAGAGACAACATGTACGGACAAGAGAGGAATGAGGAAGAGACAGCAAGATCAAAACACATATGAATCACTACCCCCATCATTGTATCGTCCAGAAAGTCTGAACTCATCCTATCTCGTCCACCACACGGCTCCCATCATTGTCCTGGACGGCAGTACTACCACCCCCACTATTACCCCGAGCCTATACCTGCGAGTGCCGGCGCCATGGATGATGGCGATGTTTAGGGGTTATATTTAGTACCTGACTCATTAGGATTTCGCCCTCCGCTGATTTCATGTCTCCCAGGGGCAGACGCCGCACATTATCCTGGATATAAACAGGAGGTCACCACCAGACCTGGCACATGTTATCACCGACCTATGATGGGGCGTCTACACCTGTACCACCATTACCATGTCGGAGAGACAGAACACAAGACACTCAGCACAAGACCCCCATACCCAATCTACCCTGTATATTACCCTATTCCCTCTCTATAGGGTACCTCCCCTTATCCATCCTCTACCCCGTCTATCCCCCCTCTACACCCTCCGATATCCCCCTCTACATCCTCCATTATCCCCATCTACATCCTCCATTATCCCCATCTACATCCTCCATTATCCCCATCTACATCCTCCATTATCCCCCATCTACACCCTCCGATATCCCCCTCTACATCCTCCATTATCCCCCCCTACATCCTCCATTATCCCCCTTCTACATCCTCCATTATCCCCCCTACATCCTCCATTATCCCCATCTACTTCCTCCATTATCCCCATCTACATCCTCCATTATCCCCCCTACATCCTCCATTATCCCCATCTACATCCTCCATTATCCCCCCTACATCCTCCATTATCCCCCTACATCCTCCATTATCCCCCCCTACATCCTCCATTATCCCCATCTACATCCTCCATTATCCCCCCTACATCCTCCATTATCCCCCCTACACCCTCCATTATCCCCCATCTACATCCTCCGATATCCCCATCTACATCCTCCATTATCCCCCTCTACATCCTCCATTATCCCCCTCTACACCCTCCGATATCCCCATCTACATCCTCCATTATCCCCCTCTACACCCTCCGATATCCCCCCCTACATCCTCCATTATCCCCATCTACTTCCTCCATTATCCCCCTCTACATCCTCCATTATCCCCCCTACATCCTCCATTATCCCCCCTACATCCTCCATTATCCCCATCTACATCCTCCATTATCCCCCTCTACATCCTCCATTATCCCCTCTACATCCTCCATTATCCCCCCTACATCCTCCATTATCCCCCCTACATCCTCCATTATCCCCCCTACATCCTCCATTATCCCCATCTACATCCTCCATTATCCCCCTCTACATCCTCCATTATCCCCCCTACATCCTCCATTATCCCCCTACATCCTCCATTATCCCCCCTACATCCTCCATTATCCCCCCTACATCCTCCATTATCCCCCCTACATCCTCCATTATCCCCCTCTACATCCTCCATTATCCCCCTCTACATCCTCCATTATCCCCCTCTACATCCTCCATTATCCCCCCTACATCCTCCATTATCCCCCCTACATCCTCCATTATCCCCCATCTACACCCTCCGATATCCCCCTCTACATCCTCCATTATCCCCATCTACTTCCTCCATTATCCCCATCTACATCCTCCATTATCCCCATCTACATCCTCCATTATCCCCCCTACATCCTCCATTATCCCCATCTACATCCTCCATTATCCCCCCTACATCCTCCATTATCCCCCCTACATCCTCCATTATCCCCCCCTACATCCTCCATTATCCCCATCTACATCCTCCATTATCCCCCCTACATCCTCCATTATCCCCCCTACATCCTCCATTATCCCCCCTCTACACCCTCCGATATCCCCATCTACATCCTCCATTATCCCCCTCTACACCCTCCGATATCCCCCCTACATCCTCCATTATCCCCATCTACTTCCTCCATTATCCCCCTCTACATCCTCCATTATCCCCCTCTACATCCTCCATTATCCCCCCTACATCCTCCATTATCCCCCCTACACCCTCCGATAA
>NW_027440687.1:0-71126 GCF_031893055.1 Leptodactylus fuscus | reverse complement strand
TGCACTGGATTTTTAATATATGTGCACTGGATATATATAATATATGTGCACTGGATATATAATATATCTGCACTGGATAATTAATATATGTGCACTGGAAATATGATATATGTGCACTGGATATTTAATATATGTGCACTGGATATTTAATATATGTGCACTGGATATTTAATATATCTGCACTGGATATATATAATATATGTGCACTGGATATTTAATATATGTGCACTGGATATTTAATATATGTGCACTGGATATATATAATATATGTGCACTGGATATTTAATATATTTGCACTGGATATATATAATATATGTGCGCTGGATATTTAATATATGTGCACTGGATATTTAATATATGTGCACTGGATATATATAATATATGTGCACTGGATATATAATATATCTGCACTGGATATATAATATATCTGCACTGGAAATATGATATATGTGCACTGGATATTTAATATATGTGCACTGGATATATATAATATATGTGCACTGGATATATATAATATATGTGCACTGGATATATATAATATATGTGCACTGGATATTTAATATATGTGCACTGGATATTTAATATATGTGCACTGGATTTTTAATATATGTGCACTGGATGTATATAATATATGTGCACTGGATATATAATATATCTGCACTGGATATTTAATATATGTGCACTGGAAATATGAAATATGTGCACTGGATATTTAATATATGCACACTGGATATATATATAATATATGTGCACTGGATATTTAATATATGTGCACTGGATATTTAATATATGTGCACTAGATATATATAATATATGTCCACTGGATATATATAATATATGTGCACTGGATATTTAATATATGTGCACTGGATATATATACTATATGTGCACTGGATATATATAATATGTGTGCACTGGATATATAATATATGTGCACTGGATATTTAATATATGTGCACTGGATATTTAATATATGTGCACTGGATATATATAATATATGTGCACTGGATATTTAATATATGTGCACTGGATATTTAATATATGTGCACTGGATTTTTAATATATGTGCACTGGATATATACAATATATGTGCACTGGATATATAATATATCTGCACTAGATATTTAATATATGTGCACTGGAAATATGATATATGTGCACTGGATATTTAATATATGTGCACTGGATATATATAATGTAAATGCACTGGATATTTAATATAAGTGCACTGAATATTTAATATATGTGCACTGGATATATATAATATAAGTGCACTGGATATATATAATATATGTGCACTGGATATTTAATATATATGCACTGGATATATAATATATCTGCACTGGATATTTAATATATGTGCACTGGAAATATAATATATTTGCACTGGATATTTAATATATGTGCACTGGATATATATAATATATGTGCACTGGATATTTAATATATGTGCACTGGATATATATAATATATGTGCACTGGATATTTAATATATGTGCACTGGATATATATAATATGTGTGCACTGGATATATAATATATGTGCACTGGATATATATAATATATGTGCACTGGATATATATAATATATGTGCACTGGATATTTAATATATGTGCACTGGATATATATAATATATGTGCACTGGATATTTAATATATGTGCACTGTATATATATAATATATGTGCACTGGATATATATAATATATGTGCACTGGATATTTAATATATGTGCACTGGATATATATAATATATGTGCACTGGATATTTAATATATGTGCACTGGATATTTAATATATGTGCACTGGATTTTTAATATATGTGCACTGGATGTATATAATATATGTGCACTGGATATATATAATATATGTGCACTGAATATATATAATATATGTGCACTGGATATTTAATATATGTGCACTGGATATTTAATATATGTGCACTAGATATATATAATATATGTCCACTGGATATATATAATATATGTGCACTGGATATTTAATATATGTGCACTGGATATATATACTATATGTGCACTGGATATATATAATATGTGTGCACTGGATATATAATATATGTGCACTGGATATTTAATATATGTGCACTGGATATTTAATATATGTGCACTGGATATTTAATATATGTGCACTGGATTTTTAATATATGTGCACTGGATATATACAATATATGTGCACTGGATATATAATATATCTGCACTGGATATTTAATATATGTGCACTGGAAATATGATATATGTGCACTGGATATTTAATATATGTGCACTGGATATATATAATATATGTGCACTGGATATTTAATATATGTGCACTGGATATTTAATATATGTGCACTGGATATATATAATGTAAATGCACTGGATATTTAATATAAGTGCACTGAATATTTAATATATGTGCACTGGATATATATAATATAAGTGCACTGGATATATATAATATATGTGCACTGGATATTTAATATATATGCACTGGATATATAATATATCTGCACTGGATATTTAATATATGTGCACTGGAAATATAATATATTTGCACTGGATATTTAATATATGTGCACTGGATATATATAATATATGTGCACTGGATATTTAATATATGTGCACTGGATATATATAATATATGTGCACTGGATATTTAATATATGTGCACTGGATATATATAATATGTGTGCACTGGATATATAATATATGTGCACTGGATATATATAATATATGTGCACTGGATATATATAATATATGTGCACTGGATATTTAATATATGTGCACTGGATATATATAATATATGTGCACTGGATATTTAATATATGTGCACTGTATATATATAATATATGTGCACTGGATATATATAATATATGTGCACTGGATATTTAATATATGTGCACTGGATATATATACTATATGTGCACTGGATATATATAATATGTGTGCACTGGATATATAATATATGTGCACTGGATATTTAATATGTGTGCACTGGATATTTAATATATGTGCACTGGATATATATAATATATGTGCACTGAATATATATAATATATGTGCACTGGATATTTAATATATGTGCACTGGATATTTAATATATGTGGACTGGATATTTAATATATGTGCACTGGATATATATAATGTAGATGCACTGGATATTTCATATAAGTGCACTGGATATTTAATATATGTGCACTGGATATATATAATATAAGTGCACTGGATATATATAATATATGTGCACTGGATATTTAATATATATGCACTGGATATATAATATATCTGCACTGGATATTTAATATATGTGCACTGGAAATATAATATATTTGCACTGGATATTTAATATATGTGCACTGGATATATATAATATATGTGCACTGGATATTTAATATATGTGCACTGGATATATATAATATATGTGCACTGGATATTTAATATATGTGCACTGGATATTTAATATATGTGCACTGGATATTTAATATATGTGCACTGGATATATATAATATATTTGCACTGGATATTTAATATATGTGCACTGGATATTTAATGTATGTGCCCTGGATATTTAATATATGTGAACTGGATATATATAATATATGTGCACTGGATATATAATACATGTGCACTGGATATTTAATATATGTGCACTGGAAATATAATATATGTGCTCTGGATATTTAATATATGTGCACTGAATATATGTAATATATGTGCACTGGATATTTAATATATGTGCACTGGATATTTAATATATGTGCTCTGGATATTTAATATATGTGCACTGGATATATATAATATATGTGCACTGGATATATATAATATATGTGCACTGGATATATATAATATATGTGCACTGGATATTTAATATATGTGCACTGGATATTTAATATATGTGCTCTGGATATTTAATATATGTGCACTGGATATATATAATATATGTGCACTGGATATATATAATATATGTGCACTGGATATATATAATATATGTGCACTGGATATTTAATATATGTGCACTGGATATTTAATATATGTGCACTGGATATTTAATATATGTGCACTGGATTTATATAATATATGTGCACTGGATATATATATAGTATATGTGCACTGGATATTTAATATATGTGCACTGGATATTTAATATATGTGCACTGGATATTTAATATATGTGCACTGGATATATATAATGTAAATGCACTGGATATTTAATATAAGTGCACTGGATATATATAATATAAGTGCACTGGATATATATAATATATGTGCACTGGATATTTAATATATATGCACTGGATATATAATATATCTGCACTGGATATTTAATATATGTGCACTGGAAATATAATATATTTGCACTGGATATTTAATATATGTGCACTGGATATATATAATATATGTGCACTGGAAATATAATATATGTGCACTGGATATTTAATATATGTGCACTGGATACATATAATATATGTGCACTGGATATATATAATATATGTGCACTGGATATTTAATATATGTGCACTGGATATATATAATATATGTGCACTGGATATATATAATATATGTGCACTGGATATTTAATATATGTGCACTGGATATATATAATATATGTGCACTGGATACATATAATATATGTGCACTGGATATATATAATATATGTGCACTGGATATTTAATATATGTGCACTGGATATATATAATATATGTGCACTGGATATTTAATATATGTGCACTGGATATATATAATATATGTGCACTGGATATATATAATATATGTGCACTGGATATTTAATATATGTGCACTGGATATATATAATATATGTGCACTGGATATTTAATATATGTGCACTGGATATATATAATATGTGTGCACTGGATATATAATATATGTGCACTGGATATTTAATATATGTGCACTGGATATTTAATATATGTGCTTTGGATATATATAATATGTGTGCACTGGATATATAATATATGTGAACTGGATATTTAATATATGTGCGCTGCATATATATAATATATGTGCACTGGATATATAATATATCTGCACTGGAAATTTAATATATGTGCACTGGAAATATAATATATGTGCACTGGATATTTAATATATGTGCACTAGATATATATAATATATGTGCACTGGATATTTATTATGTGTGCACTGGATAATTAATATATGTGCACTGGAAATATAATATATGTGCACTGGATATTTAATATATGTGCACTGGATTTTTAATATATGTGCACTGGATATATATAATATATGTGCACTGGATATTTAATATATTTGCACTGGATATATATAATATATGTGCACTGGATATTTAATATATGTGCACTGGATATTTAATATATGTGCACTGGATATATATAATATGTGTGCACTGGATATATAATATATGTGCACTGGATATATATAATATTTGTGCACTAGATATATCTAATATATGTGCACTGGATTTTTAATATATGTGCACTGGATATATATAATATATTTGCACTGGATATATAATATATCTGCACTGGATAATTAATATATGTGCACTGGAAATATAATATATGTGCACTGGATATTTAATATATGTGCACTGGATATTTAATATATGTGCACTGGATATTTAATATATCTGCACTGGATATATATAATATATGTGCACTGGATATTTAATATATGTGCACTGGATATTTAATATATGTGCACTGGATATATATAATATATGTGCACTGGATATTTAATATATTTGCACTGGATATATATAATATATGTGCGCTGGATATTTAATATATGTGCACTGGATATTTAATATATGTGCACTGGATATATATAATATGTGTGCACTGGATATATAATATATGTGCACTGGATATATATAATATTTGTGCACTAGATATATCTAATATATGTGCACTGGATTTTTAATATATGTGCACTGGATATATATAATATATGTGCACTGGATATATAATATATCTGCACTGGATATTTAATATATGTGCACTGGAAATATGATATATGTGCACTGGATATTTAATATATGTGCACTGGATATATATAATATATGTGCACTGGATATATATAATATATGTGCACTGGATATATATAATATATGTGCACTGGATATTTAATATATGTGCACTGGATATTTAATATATGTGCACTGGATTTTTAATATATGTGCACTGGATGTATATAATATATGTGCACTGGATATATAATATATCTGCACTGGATATTTAATATATGTGCACTGGAAATATGATATATGTGCACTGGATATTTAATATATGCACACTGGATATATATATAATATATGTGCACTGGATATTTAATATATGTGCACTGGATATTTAATATATGTGCACTAGATATATATAATATATGTCCACTGGATATATATAATATATGTGCACTGGATATTTAATATATGTGCACTGGATATATATACTATATGTGCACTGGATATATATAATATGTGTGCACTGGATATATAATATATGTGCACTGGATATTTAATATATGCGCACTGGGTATTTAATATATGTGCACTGGATATATATAATATATGTGCACTGGATATTTAATATATATGCACTGGATATTTAATATATGTGCACTGGATTTTTAATATATGTGCACTGGATATATACAATATATGTGCACTGGATATATAATATATCTGCACTGGATATTTAATATATGTGCACTGGAAATATGATATATGTGCACTGAATATATATAATATATGTGCACTGGATATATATAATATGTGTGCACTGGATATATAATATATGTGCACTGGATATTTAATATATGTGCACTGGATATTTAATATATGTGCACTGGATATATATAATATATGTGCACTGAATATATATAATATATGTGCACTGGATATTTAATATATGTGCACTGGATATTTAATATATGTGGACTGGATATTTAATATATGTGCACTGGATATATATAATGTAGATGCACTGGATATTTAATATAAGTGCACTGGATATTTAATATATGTGCACTGGATATATATAATATAAGTGCACTGGATATATATAATATATGTGCACTGGATATTTAATATATATGCACTGGATATATAATATATCTGCACTGGATATTTAATATATGTGCACTGGAAATATAATATATTTGCACTGGATATTTAATATATGTGCACTGGATATATATAATATATGTGCACTGGATATTTAATATATGTGCACTGGATATATATAATATATGTGCACTGGATATTTAATATATGTGCACTGGATATTTAATATATGTGCACTGGATATTTAATATATGTGCACTGGATATATATAATATATTTGCACTGGATATTTAATATATGTGCACTGGATATTTAATGTATGTGCCCTGGATATTTAATATATGTGAACTGGATATATATAATATATGTGCACTGGATATATAATACATGTGCACTGGATATTTAATATATGTGCACTGGAAATATAATATATGTGCTCTGGATATTTAATATATGTGCACTGAATATATGTAATATATGTGCACTGGATATTTAATATATGTGCACTGGATATTTAATATATGTGCTCTGGATATTTAATATATGTGCACTGGATATATATAATATATGTGCACTGGATATATATAATATATGTGCACTGGATATATATAATATATGTGCACTGGATATTTAATATATGTGCACTGGATATTTAATATATGTGCTCTGGATATTTAATATATGTGCACTGGATATATATAATATATGTGCACTGGATATATATAATATATGTGCACTGGATATATATAATATATGTGCACTGGATATTTAATATATGTGCACTGGATATTTAATATATGTGCACTGGATATTTAATATATGTGCACTGGATTTATATAATATATGTGCACTGGATATATATATATAGTATATGTGCACTGGATATTTAATATATGTGCACTGGATATTTAATATATGTGCACTGGATATTTAATATATGTGCACTGGATATATATAATGTAAATGCACTGGATATTTAATATAAGTGCACTGGATATATATAATATAAGTGCACTGGATATATATAATATATGTGCACTGGATATTTAATATATATGCACTGGATATATAATATATCTGCACTGGATATTTAATATATGTGCACTGGAAATATAATATATTTGCACTGGATATTTAATATATGTGCACTGGATATATATAATATATGTGCACTGGAAATATAATATATGTGCACTGGATATTTAATATATGTGCACTGGATATTTAATATATGTGCACTGGATACATATAATATATGTGCACTGGATATATATAATATATGTGCACTGGATATTTAATATATGTGCACTGGATATATATAATATATGTGCACTGGATATATATAATATATGTGCACTGGATATTTAATATATGTGCACTGGATATATATAATATATGTGCACTGGATACATATAATATATGTGCACTGGATATATATAATATATGTGCACTGGATATTTAATATATGTGCACTGGATATATATAATATATGTGCACTGGATATTTAATATATGTGCACTGGATATATATAATATATGTGCACTGGATATATATAATATATGTGCACTGGATATTTAATATATGTGCACTGGATGTATATAATATATGTGCACTGGATATTTAATATATGTGCACTGGATATATATAATATGTGTGCACTGGATATATAATATATGTGCACTGGATATTTAATATATGTGCACTGGATATTTAATATATGTGCTTTGGATATATATAATATGTGTGCACTGGATATATAATATATGTGAACTGGATATTTAATATATGTGCGCTGCATATATATAATATATGTGCACTGGATATATAATATATCTGCACTGGAAATTTAATATATGTGCACTGGAAATATAATATATGTGCACTGGATATTTAATATATGTGCACTAGATATATATAATATATGTGCACTGGATATTTATTATGTGTGCACTGGATAATTAATATATGTGCACTGGATATATATGATATATGTGCACTGGATATTTATTATATGTGCACTGGATATTTAATATATGTGCACAGGATATATGTAATATATGTGCACTGGATATTTATTATATATGTGCACTGGATATATATAATATTTGTGCTCTGGATATATAATATATCTGCACTGGATATTTAATATATGTGCACTGGATATATATAATATATGTGCACTGGATATTTAATATATCTGCACTGGATATATATAATATATGTGCACTGGATATTTAATATATGTGCACTGGATATTTAATATATCTGCACTGGATATATATATAATATATGTGCACTGGATATTTAATATATGTGCACTGGATATATATAATATATGTGCACTGGATATTTAATATATGTGCACTGGATATTTAATATATGTGCACTGGATATATATAATATATGTGCACTGGATATTTAATATATTTGCACTGGATATATATAATATATGTGCACTGGATATTTAATATATGTGCACTGGATATTTAATATATGTGCACTGGATATATATAATATGTGTGCACTGGATATATAATATATGTGCACTGGATATATATAATATTTGTGCACTAGATATATCTAATATATGTGCACTGGATTTTTAATATATGTGCACTGGATATATATAATATATGTGCACTGGATATTTCATATATTTGCACTGGATATATATAATATATGTGCACTGGATATTTAATATATGTGCACTGGATATTTAATATATGTGCACTGGATATATATAATATGTGTGCACTGGATATATAATATATGTGCACTGGATATATATAATATTTGTGCACTAGATATATCTAATATATGTGCACTGGATTTTTAATATATGTGCACTGGATATATATAATATATTTGCACTGGATATATAATATATCTGCACTGGATAATTAATATATGTGCACTGGAAATATAATATATGTGCACTGGATATTTAATATATGTGCACTGGATATTTAATATATGTGCACTGGATATTTAATATATCTGCACTGGATATATATAATATATGTGCACTGGATATTTAATATATGTGCACTGGATATTTAATATATGTGCACTGGATATATATAATATATGTGCACTGGATATTTAATATATTTGCACTGGATATATATAATATATGTGCGCTGGATATTTAATATATGTGCACTGGATATTTAATATATGTGCACTGGATATATATAATATGTGTGCACTGGTTATATAATATATGTGCACTGGATATATATAATATTTGTGCACTAGATATATCTAATATATGTGCACTGGATTTTTAATATATGTGCACTGGATATATATAATATATGTGCACTGGATATATAATATATCTGCACTGGATATTTAATATATGTGCACTGGAAATATGATATATGTGCACTGGATATTTAATATATGTGCACTGGATATATATAATATATGTGCACTGGATATATATAATATATGTGCACTGGATATATATAATATATGTGCACTGGATATTTAATATATGTGCACTGGATATTTAATATATGTGCACTGGATTTTTAATATATGTGCACTGGATGTATATAATATATGTGCACTGGATATATAATATATCTGCACTGGATATTTAATATATGTGCACTGGAAATATGATATATGTGCACTGGATATTTAATATATGCACACTGGATATATATATAATATATGTGCACTGGATATTTAATATATGTGCACTGGATATTTAATATATGTGCACTAGATATATATAATATATGTCCACTGGATATATATAATATATGTGCACTGGATATTTAATATATGTGCACTGGATATATATACTATATGTGCACTGGATATATATAATATGTGTGCACTGGATATATAATATATGTGCACTGGATATTTAATATATGTGCACTGGGTATTTAATATATGTGCACTGGATATATATAATATATGTGCACTGGATATTTAATATATATGCACTGGATATTTAATATATGTGCACTGGATTTTTAATATATGTGCACTGGATATATACAATATATGTGCACTGGATATATAATATATCTGCACTGGATATTTAATATATGTGCACTGGAAATATGATATATGTGCACTGAATATATATAATATATGTGCACTGGATATATATAATATGTGTGCACTGGATATATAATATATGTGCACTGGATATTTAATATATGTGCACTGGATATTTAATATATGTGCACTGGATATATATAATATATGTGCACTGAATATATATAATATATGTGCACTGGATATTTAATATATGTGCACTGGATATTTAATATATGTGGACTGGATATTTAATATATGTGCACTGGATATATATAATGTAGATGCACTGGATATTTAATATAAGTGCACTGGATATTTAATATATGTGCACTGGATATATATAATATAAGTGCACTGGATATATATAATATATGTGCACTGGATATTTAATATATATGCACTGGATATATAATATATCTGCACTGGATATTTAATATATGTGCACTGGAAATATAATATATTTGCACTGGATATTTAATATATGTGCACTGGATATATATAATATATGTGCACTGGATATTTAATATATGTGCACTGGATATATATAATATATGTGCACTGGATATTTAATATATGTGCACTGGATATTTAATATATGTGCACTGGATATATATAATATATGTGCACTGGATATTTAATATATGTGCACTGGATGTATATAATATATGTGCACTGGATATTTAATATATGTGCACTGGATATATATAATATGTGTGCACTGGATATATAATATATGTGCACTGGATATTTAATATATGTGCACTGGATATTTAATATATGTGCTTTGGATATATATAATATGTGTGCACTGGATATATAATATATGTGAACTGGATATTTAATATATGTGCGCTGCATATATATAATATATGTGCACTGGATATATAATATATCTGCACTGGAAATTTAATATATGTGCACTGGAAATATAATATATGTGCACTGGATATTTAATATATGTGCACTAGATATATATAATATATGTGCACTGGATATTTATTATGTGTGCACTGGATAATTAATATATGTGCACTGGATATATATGATATATGTGCACTGGATATTTATTGTATGTGCACTGGATATTTAATATATGTGCACAGGATATATGTAATATATGTGCACTGGATATTTATTATATATGTGCACTGGATATATATAATATTTGTGCTCTGGATATATAATATATCTGCACTGGATATTTAATATATGTGCACTGGATATATATAATATATGTGCACTGGATATTTAATATATGTGCACTGGATATATATAATATATGTGCACTGGATATTTAATATATGTGCACTGGATATTTAATATATGTGCACTGGATATATATAATATATGTGCACTGGATATTTAATATATTTGTACTGGATATATATAATATATGTGCACTGGATATTTAATATATGTGCACTGGATATTTAATATATGTGCACTGGATATATATAATATGTGTGCACTGGATATATAATATATGTGCACTGGATATATATAATATTTGTGCACTAGATATATCTAATATATGTGCACTGGATTTTTAATATATGTGCACTGGATATATATAATATATGTGCACTGGATATTTAATATATTTGCACTGGATATATATAATATATGTGCACTGGATATTTAATATATGTGCACTGGATATTTAATATATGTGCACTGGATATATATAATATGTGTGCACTGGATATATAATATATGTGCACTGGATATATATAATATTTGTGCACTAGATATATCTAATATATGTGCACTGGATTTTTAATATATGTGCACTGGATATATATAATATATTTGCACTGGATATATAATATATCTGCACTGGATAATTAATATATGTGCACTGGAAATATAATATATGTGCACTGGATATTTAATATATGTGCACTGGATATTTAATATATGTGCACTGGATATTTAATATATCTGCACTGGATATATATAATATATGTGCACTGGATATTTAATATATGTGCACTGGATATTTAATATATGTGCACTGGATATATATAATATATGTGCACTGGATATTTAATATATTTGCACTGGATATATATAATATATGTGCGCTGGATATTTAATATATGTGCACTGGATATTTAATATATGTGCACTGGATATATATAATATGTGTGCACTGGTTATATAATATATGTGCACTGGATATATATAATATTTGTGCACTAGATATATCTAATATATGTGCACTGGATTTTTAATATATGTGCACTGGATATATATAATATATGTGCACTGGATATATATAATATATGTGCACTGGATATTTAATATATGTGCACTGGATATATATAATATATGTGCACTGGATATATATAATATATGTGCACTGGATATTTAATATATGTGCACTGGATATATATAATATATGTGCACTGGATACATATAATATATGTGCACTGGATATATATAATATATGTGCACTGGATATTTAATATATGTGCACTGGATATATATAATATATGTGCACTGGATATATAATATATCTGCACTGGATATTTAATATATGTGCACTGGAAATATGATATATGTGCACTGGATATTTAATATATGTGCACTGGATATATATAATATATGTGCACTGGATATATATAATATATGTGCACTGGATATATATAATATATGTGCACTGGATATTTAATATATGTGCACTGGATATTTAATATATGTGCACTGGATTTTTAATATATGTGCACTGGATGTATATAATATATGTGCACTGGATATATAATATATCTGCACTGGATATTTAATATATGTGCACTGGAAATATGATATATGTGCACTGGATATTTAATATATGCACACTGGATATATATATAATATATGTGCACTGGATATTTAATATATGTGCACTGGATATTTAATATATGTGCAATAGATATATATAATATATGTCCACTGGATATATATAATATATGTGCACTGGATATTTAATATATGTGCACTAGATATATATAATATATGTCCACTGGATATATATAATATATGTGCACTGGATATTTAATATATGTGCACTGGATATATATACTATATGTGCACTGGATATATATAATATGTGTGCACTGGATATATAATATATGTGCACTGGATATTTAATATATGTGCACTGGAAATATGATATATGTGCACTGGATATTTAATATATGTGCACTGGAAATATGATATATGTGCACTGGATATTTAATATATGCACACTGGATATATATATAATATATGTGCACTGGATATTTAATATATGTGCACTGGATATTTAATATATGTGCAATAGATATATATAATATATGTCCACTGGATATATATAATATATGTGCACTGGATATTTAATATATGTGCACTAGATATATATAATATATGTCCACTGGATATATATAATATATGTGCACTGGATATTTAATATATGTGCACTGGATATATATACTATATGTGCACTGGATATATATAATATGTGTGCACTGGATATATAATATATGTGCACTGGATATTTAATATATGTGCACTGGGTATTTAATATATGTGCACTGGATATATATAATATATGTGCACTGGATATTTAATATATATGCACTGGATATTTAATATATGTGCACTGGATTTTTAATATATGTGCACTGGATATATACAATATATGTGCACTGGATATATAATATATCTGCACTGGATATTTAATATATGTGCACTGGAAATATGATATATGTGCACTGAATATATATAATATATGTGCACTGGATATATATAATATGTGTGCACTGGATATATAATATATGTGCACTGGATATTTAATATATGTGCACTGGATATTTAATATATGTGCACTGGATATATATAATATATGTGCACTGAATATATATAATATATGTGCACTGGATATTTAATATATGTGCACTGGATATTTAATATATGTGGACTGGATATTTAATATATGTGCACTGGATATATATAATGTAGATGCACTGGATATTTAATATAAGTGCACTGGATATTTAATATATGTGCACTGGATATATATAATATAAGTGCACTGGATATATATAATATATGTGCACTGGATATTTAATATATATGCACTGGATATATAATATATCTGCACTGGATATTTAATATATGTGCACTGGAAATATAATATATTTGCACTGGATATTTAATATATGTGCACTGGATATATATAATATATGTGCACTGGATATTTAATATATGTGCACTGGATATATATAATATATGTGCACTGGATATTTAATATATGTGCACTGGATATTTAATATATGTGCACTGGATATATATAATATATGTGCACTGGATATTTAATATATGTGCACTGGATGTATATAATATATGTGCACTGGATATTTAATATATGTGCACTGGATATATATAATATGTGTGCACTGGATATATAATATATGTGCACTGGATATTTAATATATGTGCACTGGATATTTAATATATGTGCTTTGGATATATATAATATGTGTGCACTGGATATATAATATATGTGAACTGGATATTTAATATATGTGCGCTGCATATATATAATATATGTGCACTGGATATATAATATATCTGCACTGGAAATTTAATATATGTGCACTGGAAATATAATATATGTGCACTGGATATTTAATATATGTGCACTAGATATATATAATATATGTGCACTGGATATTTATTATGTGTGCACTGGATAATTAATATATGTGCACTGGATATATATGATATATGTGCACTGGATATTTATTGTATGTGCACTGGATATTTAATATATGTGCACAGGATATATGTAATATATGTGCACTGGATATTTATTATATATGTGCACTGGATATATATAATATTTGTGCTCTGGATATATAATATATCTGCACTGGATATTTAATATATGTGCACTGGATATATATAATATATGTGCACTGGATATTTAATATATCTGCACTGGATATATATAATATATGTGCACTGGATATTTAATATATGTGCACTGGATATTTAATATATCTGCACTGGATATATATATAATATATGTGCACTGGATATTTAATATATGTGCACTGGATATATATAATATAAGTGCACTGGATATATATAATATATGTGCACTGGATATTTAATATATATGCACTGGATATATAATATATCTGCACTGGATATTTAATATATGTGCACTGGAAATATAATATATTTGCACTGGATATTTAATATATGTGCACTGGATATATATAATATATGTGCACTGGATATTTAATATATGTGCACTGGATATATATAATATATGTGCACTGGATATTTAATATATGTGCACTGGATATTTAATATATGTGCACTGGATATATATAATATATGTGCACTGGATATTTAATATATGTGCACTGGATGTATATAATATATGTGCACTGGATATTTAATATATGTGCACTGGATATATATAATATGTGTGCACTGGATATTTAATATATGTGCACTGGATATTTAATATATGTGCACTGGATATATATAATATATGTGCACTGGATATTTAATATATGTGCACTGGATGTATATAATATATGTGCACTGGATATTTAATATATGTGCACTGGATATTTAATATATGTGCACTGGATATATATAATATATGTGCACTGGATATTTAATATATGTGCACTGGATGTATATAATATATGTGCACTGGATATTTAATATATGTGCACTGGATATATATAATATGTGTGCACTGGATATATAATATATGTGCACTGGATATTTAATATATGTGCACTGGATATTTAATATATGTGCTTTGGATATATATAATATGTGTGCACTGGATATATAATATATGTGAACTGGATATTTAATATATGTGCGCTGCATATATATAATATATGTGCACTGGATATATAATATATCTGCACTGGAAATTTAATATATGTGCACTGGAAATATAATATATGTGCACTGGATATTTAATATATGTGCACTAGATATATATAATATATGTGCACTGGATATTTATTATGTGTGCACTGGATAATTAATATATGTGCACTGGATATATATGATATATGTGCACTGGATATTTATTGTATGTGCACTGGATATTTAATATATGTGCACAGGATATATGTAATATATGTGCACTGGATATTTATTATATATGTGCACTGGATATATATAATATTTGTGCTCTGGATATATAATATATCTGCACTGGATATTTAATATATGTGCACTGGATATATATAAT
The DNA here is from genome assembly GCF_031893055.1 of Leptodactylus fuscus. Classification (NCBI taxonomy): domain Eukaryota; kingdom Metazoa; phylum Chordata; class Amphibia; order Anura; family Leptodactylidae; genus Leptodactylus; species Leptodactylus fuscus. The sequence goes on along the minus strand of NW_027440687.1, from coordinate 53,757 downwards.
ATATGTGCACTGGATATTTAATATATCTGCACTGGATATATATAATATATGTGCACTGGATATTTAATATATGTGCACTGGATATTTAATATATCTGCACTGGATATATATATAATATATGTGCACTGGATATTTAATATATGTGCACTGGATATATATAATATATGTGCACTGGATATTTAATATATGTGCACTGGATATTTAATATATGTGCACTGGATATATATAATATATGTGCACTGGATATTTAATATATTTGCACTGGATATATATAATATATGTGCACTGGATATTTAATATATGTGCACTGGATATTTAATATATGTGCACTGGATATATATAATATGTGTGCACTGGATATATAATATATGTGCACTGGATATATATAATATTTGTGCACTAGATATATCTAATATATGTGCACTGGATTTTTAATATATGTGCACTGGATATATATAATATATGTGCACTGGATATTTAATATATTTGCACTGGATATATATAATATATGTGCACTGGATATTTAATATATGTGCACTGGATATTTAATATATGTGCACTGGATATATATAATATGTGTGCACTGGATATATAATATATGTGCACTGGATATATATAATATTTGTGCACTAGATATATCTAATATATGTGCACTGGATTTTTAATATATGTGCACTGGATATATATAATATATTTGCACTGGATATATAATATATCTGCACTGGATAATTAATATATGTGCACTGGAAATATAATATATGTGCACTGGATATTTAATATATGTGCACTGGATATTTAATATATGTGCACTGGATATTTAATATATCTGCACTGGATATATATAATATATGTGCACTGGATATTTAATATATGTGCACTGGATATTTAATATATGTGCACTGGATATATATAATATATGTGCACTGGATATTTAATATATTTGCACTGGATATATATAATATATGTGCGCTGGATATTTAATATATGTGCACTGGATATTTAATATATGTGCACTGGATATATATAATATGTGTGCACTGGTTATATAATATATGTGCACTGGATATATATAATATTTGTGCACTAGATATATCTAATATATGTGCACTGGATTTTTAATATATGTGCACTGGATATATATAATATATGTGCACTGGATATATAATATATCTGCACTGGATATTTAATATATGTGCACTGGAAATATGATATATGTGCACTGGATATTTAATATATGTGCACTGGATATATATAATATATGTGCACTGGATATATATAATATATGTGCACTGGATATATATAATATATGTGCACTGGATATTTAATATATGTGCACTGGATATTTAATATATGTGCACTGGATTTTTAATATATGTGCACTGGATGTATATAATATATGTGCACTGGATATATAATATATCTGCACTGGATATTTAATATATGTGCACTGGAAATATGATATATGTGCACTGGATATTTAATATATGCACACTGGATATATATATAATATATGTGCACTGGATATTTAATATATGTGCACTGGATATTTAATATATGTGCAATAGATATATATAATATATGTCCACTGGATATATATAATATATGTGCACTGGATATTTAATATATGTGCACTGGATATATATACTATATGTGCACTGGATATATATAATATGTGTGCACTGGATATATAATATATGTGCACTGGATATTTAATATATGTGCACTGGGTATTTAATATATGTGCACTGGATATATATAATATATGTGCACTGGATATTTAATATATATGCACTGGATATTTAATATATGTGCACTGGATTTTTAATATATGTGCACTGGATATATACAATATATGTGCACTGGATATATATTATATCTGCACTGGATATTTAATATATGTGCACTGGAAATATGATATATGTGCACTGAATATATATAATATATGTGCACTGGATATATATAATATGTGTGCACTGGATATATAATATATGTGCACTGGATATTTAATATATGTGCACTGGATATTTAATATATGTGCACTGGATATATATAATATATGTGCACTGAATATATATAATATATGTGCACTGGATATTTAATATATGTGCACTGGATATTTAATATATGTGGACTGGATATTTAATATATGTGCACTGGATATATATAATGTAGATGCACTGGATATTTAATATAAGTGCACTGGATATTTAATATATGTGCACTGGATATATATAATATAAGTGCACTGGATATATATAATATATGTGCACTGGATATTTAATATATATGCACTGGATATATAATATATCTGCACTGGATATTTAATATATGTGCACTGGAAATATAATATATTTGCACTGGATATTTAATATATGTGCACTGGATATATATAATATATGTGCACTGGATATTTAATATATGTGCACTGGATATATATAATATATGTGCACTGGATATTTAATATATGTGCACTGGATATTTAATATATGTGCACTGGATATTTAATATATGTGCACTGGATATATATAATATATTTGCACTGGATATTTAATATATGTGCACTGGATATTTAATGTATGTGCCCTGGATATTTAATATATGTGAACTGGATATATATAATATATGTGCACTGGATATATAATACATGTGCACTGGATATTTAATATATGTGCACTGGAAATATAATATATGTGCTCTGGATATTTAATATATGTGCACTGAATATATGTAATATATGTGCACTGGATATTTAATATATGTGCTCTGGATATTTAATATATGTGCACTGGATATATATAATATATGTGCACTGGATATATATAATATATGTGCACTGGATATATATAATATATGTGCACTGGATATTTAATACATGTGCACTGGATATATATATTATATGTGCACTGGATATATATAATATGTGTGCACTGGATATATAATATATGTGCACTGGATATTTAATATATGTGCACTGGATATTTAATATATGTGCACTGGATTTATATAATATATGTGCACTGGATATATATATATAATATATATGCACTGGATATTTAATATATGTGCACTGGATATTTAATATATGTGCACTGGATATTTAATATATGTGCACTGGATATATATAATGTAAATGCACTGGATATTTAATATAAGTGCACTGGATATATATAATATAAGTGCACTGGATATATATAATATATGTGCACTGGATATTTAATATATATATTCACTGGATATATAATATATCTGCACTGGATATTTAATATATGTGCACTGGCAATATAATATATTTGCACTGGATATTTAATATATGTGCACTGGATATATATAATATATGTGCACTGGAAATATAATATATGTGCACTGGATATTTAATATATGTGCACTGGATATATTTAATATATGTGCACTGGATATTTAATATATGTGCACTGGATATATATAATATATGTGCACTGGATATTTAATATATGTGCACTGGATATTTAATATATGTGCACTGGATATTTAATATATGTGCACTGGATATATATAATATATGTGCACTGGACATTTATTATATATGTGCACTGGGTATATATAATATGTGTGCACTGGATATATGATATATATGCACTGGATATTTAATATATGTGCACTGGATATATATAATATATGTGCACTGGATATTTAATGTATGTGCCCTGGATATTTAAGATATGTGAACTGAATATATATAATATATGTGCACTGGATATTAAATATATGTGCAATGGATATAAATAATATATGTGCACTGGATCTATAATATATGTGCAATGGATATATATATAATATATGTGCACTGGATATATTTAATATATGTGCACTGGATATATTTAATATATGTACACTGGATATATTTAATATATGTGCACTGGATGTATATAATATATGTGCACTGGATATATAATATATCTGCACTGGATATTTAATATATGTGCACTGGAAATATGATATATGTGCACTGGATATTTAATATATGCACACTGGATATATATATAATATATGTGCACTGGATATTTAATATATGTGCACTGGATATTTAATATATGTGCACTAGATATATATAATATATGTCCACTGGATATATATAATATATGTGCACTGGATATTTAATATATGTGCACTGGATATATATACTATATGTGCACTGGATATATATAATATGTGTGCACTGGATATATAATATATGTGCACTGGATATTTAATATATGTGCACTGGATATTTAATATATGTGCACTGGATATTTAATATATGTGCACTGGATTTTTAATATATGTGCACTGGATATATACAATATATGTGCACTGGATATATAATATATCTGCACTGGATATTTAATATATGTGCACTGGAAATATGATATATGTGCACTGGATATTTAATATATGTGCACTGGATATATATAATATATGTGCACTGGATATTTAATATATGTGCACTGGATATTTAATATATGTGCACTGGATATATATAATGTAAATGCACTGGATATTTAATATAAGTGCACTGAATATTTAATATATGTGCACTGGATATATATAATATAAGTGCACTGGATATATATAATATATGTGCACTGGATATTTAATATATATGCACTGGATATATAATATATCTGCACTGGATATTTAATATATGTGCACTGGAAATATAATATATTTGCACTGGATATTTAATATATGTGCACTGGATATATATAATATATGTGCACTGGATATTTAATATATGTGCACTGGATATATATAATATATGTGCACTGGATATTTAATATATGTGCACTGGATATATATAATATGTGTGCACTGGATATATAATATATGTGCACTGGATATATATAATATATATGCCTTGGATATATATAATATATGTGCACTGGATATTTAATATATGTGCACTGGATATATATAATATATGTGCACTGGATATTTAATATATGTGCACTGTATATATATAATATATGTGCACTGGATATATATAATATATGTGCACTGGATATTTAATATATGTGCACTGGATATATATACTATATGTGCACTGGATATATATAATATGTGTGCACTGGATATATAATATATGTGCACTGGATATTTAATATGTGTGCACTGGATATTTAATATATGTGCACTGGAAATATATAATATATGTGCACTGAATATATATAATATATGTGCACTGGATATTTAATATATGTGCACTGGATATTTAATATATGTGGACTGGATATTTAATATATGTGCACTGGATATATATAATGTAGATGCACTGGATATTTCATATAAGTGCACTGGATATTTAATATATGTGCACTGGATATATATAATATAAGTGCACTGGATATATATAATATATGTGTACTGGATATTTAATATATATGCACTGGATATATAATATATCTGCACTGGATATTTAATATATGTGCACTGGAAATATAATATATTTGCACTGGATATTTAATATATGTGCACTGGATATATATAATATATGTGCACTGGATATTTAATATATGTGCACTGGATATATATAATATATGTGCACTGGATATTTAATATATGTGCACTGGATATATATAATATATTTGCACTGGATATTTAATATATGTGCACTGGATATTTAATATATTTGCACTGGATATATATAATATATGTGCACTGGATATTTAATATATGTGCACTGGATATTTAATATATGTGCACTGGATATATATAATATGTGTGCACTGGATATATAATATATGTGCACTGGATATATATAATATTTGTGCACTAGATATATCTAATATATGTGCACTGGATTTTTAATATATGTGCACTGGATATATATAATATATGTGCACTGGATATTTAATATATTTGCACTGGATATATATAATATATGTGCACTGGATATTTAATATATGTGCACTGGATATTTAATATATGTGCACTGGATATATATAATATGTGTGCACTGGATATATAATATATGTGCACTGGATATATATAATATTTGTGCACTAGATATATCTAATATATGTGCACTGGATTTTTAATATATGTGCACTGGATATATATAATATATTTGCACTGGATATATAATATATCTGCACTGGATAATTAATATATGTGCACTGGAAATATAATATATGTGCACTGGATATTTAATATATGTGCACTGGATATTTAATATATGTGCACTGGATATTTAATATATCTGCACTGGATATATATAATATATGTGCACTGGATATTTAATATATGTGCACTGGATATTTAATATATGTGCACTGGATATATATAATATATGTGCACTGGATATTTAATATATTTGCACTGGATATATATAATATATGTGCGCTGGATATTTAATATATGTGCACTGGATATTTAATATATGTGCACTGGATATATATAATATGTGTGCACTGGATATATAATATATGTGCACTGGATATATATAATATTTGTGCACTAGATATATCTAATATATGTGCACTGGATTTTTAATATATGTGCACTGGATATATATAATATATGTGCACTGGATATATAATATATCTGCACTGGATATTTAATATATGTGCACTGGAAATATGATATATGTGCACTGGATATTTAATATATGTGCACTGGATATATATAATATATGTGCACTGGATATATATAATATATGTGCACTGGATATATATAATATATGTGCACTGGATATTTAATATATGTGCACTGGATATTTAATATATGTGCACTGGATTTTTAATATATGTGCACTGGATGTATATAATATATGTGCACTGGATATATAATATATCTGCACTGGATATTTAATATATGTGCACTGGAAATATGATATATGTGCACTGGATATTTAATATATGCACACTGGATATATATATAATATATGTGCACTGGATATTTAATATATGTGCACTGGATATTTAATATATGTGCACTAGATATATATAATATATGTCCACTGGATATATATAATATATGTGCACTGGATATTTAATATATGTGCACTGGATATATATACTATATGTGCACTGGATATATATAATATGTGTGCACTGGATATATAATATATGTGCACTGGATATTTAATATATGTGCACTGGGTATTTAATATATGTGCACTGGATATATATAATATATGTGCACTGGATATTTAATATATATGCACTGGATATTTAATATATGTGCACTGGATTTTTAATATATGTGCACTGGATATATACAATATATGTGCACTGGATATATAATATATCTGCACTGGATATTTAATATATGTGCACTGGAAATATGATATATGTGCACTGAATATATATAATATATGTGCACTGGATATATATAATATGTGTGCACTGGATATATAATATATGTGCACTGGATATTTAATATATGTGCACTGGATATTTAATATATGTGCACTGGATATATATAATATATGTGCACTGAATATATATAATATATGTGCACTGGATATTTAATATATGTGCACTGGATATTTAATATATGTGGACTGGATATTTAATATATGTGCACTGGATATATATAATGTAGATGCACTGGATATTTAATATAAGTGCACTGGATATTTAATATATGTGCACTGGATATATATAATATAAGTGCACTGGATATATATAATATATGTGCACTGGATATTTAATATATATGCACTGGATATATAATATATCTGCACTGGATATTTAATATATGTGCACTGGAAATATAATATATTTGCACTGGATATTTAATATATGTGCACTGGATATATATAATATATGTGCACTGGATATTTAATATATGTGCACTGGATATATATAATATATGTGCACTGGATATTTAATATATGTGCACTGGATATTTAATATATGTGCACTGGATATTTAATATATGTGCACTGGATATATATAATATATTTGCACTGGATATTTAATATATGTGCACTGGATATTTAATGTATGTGCCCTGGATATTTAATATATGTGAACTGGATATATATAATATATGTGCACTGGATATATAATACATGTGCACTGGATATTTAATATATGTGCACTGGAAATATAATATATGTGCTCTGGATATTTAATATATGTGCACTGAATATATGTAATATATGTGCACTGGATATTTAATATATGTGCTCTGGATATTTAATATATGTGCACTGGATATATATAATATATGTGCACTGGATATATATAATATATGTGCACTGGATATATATAATATATGTGCACTGGATATTTAATATATGTGCACTGGATATTTAATATATGTGCTCTGGATATTTAATATATGTGCACTGGATATATATAATATATGTGCACTGGATATATATAATATATGTGCACTGGATATATATAATATATGTGCACTGGATATTTAATATATGTGCACTGGATATTTAATATATGTGCACTGGATATTTAATATATGTGCACTGGATTTATATAATATATGTGCACTGGATATATATATATAGTATATGTGCACTGGATATTTAATATATGTGCACTGGATATTTAATATATGTGCACTGGATATTTAATATATGTGCACTGGATATATATAATGTAAATGCACTGGATATTTAATATAAGTGCACTGGATATATATAATATAAGTGCACTGGATATATATAATATATGTGCACTGGATATTTAATATATATGCACTGGATATATAATATATCTGCACTGGATATTTAATATATGTGCACTGGAAATATAATATATTTGCACTGGATATTTAATATATGTGCACTGGATATATATAATATATGTGCACTGGAAATATAATATATGTGCACTGGATATTTAATATATGTGCACTGGATATTTAATATATGTGCACTGGATACATATAATATATGTGCACTGGATATATATAATATATGTGCACTGGATATTTAATATATGTGCACTGGATATATATAATATATGTGCACTGGATATATATAATATATGTGCACTGGATATTTAATATATGTGCACTGGATATATATAATATATGTGCACTGGATACATATAATATATGTGCACTGGATATATATAATATATGTGCACTGGATATTTAATATATGTGCACTGGATATATATAATATATGTGCACTGGATATTTAATATATGTGCACTGGATATATATAATATATGTGCACTGGATATATATAATATATGTGCACTGGATATTTAATATATGTGCACTGGATGTATATAATATATGTGCACTGGATATTTAATATATGTGCACTGGATATATATAATATGTGTGCACTGGATATATAATATATGTGCACTGGATATTTAATATATGTGCACTGGATATTTAATATATGTGCTTTGGATATATATAATATGTGTGCACTGGATATATAATATATGTGAACTGGATATTTAATATATGTGCGCTGCATATATATAATATATGTGCACTGGATATATAATATATCTGCACTGGAAATTTAATATATGTGCACTGGAAATATAATATATGTGCACTGGATATTTAATATATGTGCACTAGATATATATAATATATGTGCACTGGATATTTATTATGTGTGCACTGGATAATTAATATATGTGCACTGGATATATATGATATATGTGCACTGGATATTTATTGTATGTGCACTGGATATTTAATATATGTGCACAGGATATATGTAATATATGTGCACTGGATATTTATTATATATGTGCACTGGATATATATAATATTTGTGCTCTGGATATATAATATATCTGCACTGGATATTTAATATATGTGCACTGGATATATATAATATATGTGCACTGGATATTTAATATATCTGCACTGGATATATATAATATATGTGCACTGGATATTTAATATATGTGCACTGGATATTTAATATATCTGCACTGGATATATATATAATATATGTGCACTGGATATTTAATATATGTGCACTGGATATATATAATATATGTGCACTGGATATTTAATATATGTGCACTGGATATTTAATATATGTGCACTGGATATATATAATATATGTGCACTGGATATTTAATATATTTGCACTGGATATATATAATATATGTGCACTGGATATTTAATATATGTGCACTGGATATTTAATATATGTGCACTGGATATATATAATATGTGTGCACTGGATATATAATATATGTGCACTGGATATATATAATATTTGTGCACTAGATATATCTAATATATGTGCACTGGATATATATAATATATGTGCACTGGATATATATAATATATGTGCACTGGATATTTAATATATTTGCACTGGATATATATAATATATGTGCACTGGATATTTAATATATGTGCACTGGATATTTAATATATGTGCACTGGATATATATAATATGTGTGCACTGGATATATAATATATGTGCACTGGATATATATAATATTTGTGCACTAGATATATCTAATATATGTGCACTGGATTTTTAATATATGTGCACTGGATATATATAATATATTTGCACTGGATATATAATATATCTGCACTGGATAATTAATATATGTGCACTGGAAATATAATATATGTGCACTGGATATTTAATATATGTGCACTGGATATTTAATATATGTGCACTGGATATTTAATATATCTGCACTGGATATATATAATATATGTGCACTGGATATTTAATATATGTGCACTGGATATTTAATATATGTGCACTGGATATATATAATATATGTGCACTGGATATTTAATATATTTGCACTGGATATATATAATATATGTGCGCTGGATATTTAATATATGTGCACTGGATATTTAATATATGTGCACTGGATATATATAATATGTGTGCACTGGTTATATAATATATGTGCACTGGATATATATAATATTTGTGCACTAGATATATCTAATATATGTGCACTGGATTTTTAATATATGTGCACTGGATATATATAATATATGTGCACTGGATATATAATATATCTGCACTGGATATTTAATATATGTGCACTGGAAATATGATATATGTGCACTGGATATTTAATATATGTGCACTGGATATATATAATATATGTGCACTGGATATATATAATATATGTGCACTGGATATATATAATATATGTGCACTGGATATTTAATATATGTGCACTGGATATTTAATATATGTGCACTGGATTTTTAATATATGTGCACTGGATGTATATAATATATGTGCACTGGATATATAATATATCTGCACTGGATATTTAATATATGTGCACTGGAAATATGATATATGTGCACTGGATATTTAATATATGCACACTGGATATATATATAATATATGTGCACTGGATATTTAATATATGTGCACTGGATATTTAATATATGTGCACTAGATATATATAATATATGTCCACTGGATATATATAATATATGTGCACTGGATATTTAATATATGTGCACTGGATATATATACTATATGTGCACTGGATATATATAATATGTGTGCACTGGATATATAATATATGTGCACTGGATATTTAATATATGTGCACTGGGTATTTAATATATGTGCACTGGATATATATAATATATGTGCACTGGATATTTAATATATATGCACTGGATATTTAATATATGTGCACTGGATTTTTAATATATGTGCACTGGATATATACAATATATGTGCACTGGATATATAATATATCTGCACTGGATATTTAATATATGTGCACTGGAAATATGATATATGTGCACTGAATATATATAATATATGTGCACTGGATATATATAATATGTGTGCACTGGATATATAATATATGTGCACTGGATATTTAATATATGTGCACTGGATATTTAATATATGTGCACTGGATATATATAATATATGTGCACTGGATATATATAATATATGTGCACTGAATATATATAATATATGTGCACTGGATATTTAATATATGTGCACTGGATATTTAATATATGTGGACTGGATATTTAATATATGTGCACTGGATATATATAATGTAGATGCACTGGATATTTAATATAAGTGCACTGGATATTTAATATATGTGCACTGGATATATATAATATAAGTGCACTGGATATATATAATATATGTGCACTGGATATTTAATATATATGCACTGGATATATAATATATCTGCACTGGATATTTAATATATGTGCACTGGAAATATAATATATTTGCACTGGATATTTAATATATGTGCACTGGATATATATAATATATGTGCACTGGATATTTAATATATGTGCACTGGATATATATAATATATGTGCACTGGATATTTAATATATGTGCACTGGATATTTAATATATGTGCACTGGATATTTAATATATGTGCACTGGATATATATAATATATTTGCACTGGATATTTAATATATGTGCACTGGATATTTAATGTATGTGCCCTGGATATTTAATATATGTGAACTGGATATATATAATATATGTGCACTGGATATATAATACATGTGCACTGGATATTTAATATATGTGCACTGGAAATATAATATATGTGCTCTGGATATTTAATATATGTGCACTGAATATATGTAATATATGTGCACTGGATATTTAATATATGTGCTCTGGATATTTAATATATGTGCACTGGATATATATAATATATGTGCACTGGATATATATAATATATGTGCACTGGATATATATAATATATGTGCACTGGATATTTAATACATGTGCACTGGATATATATATTATATGTGCACTGGATATATATAATATGTGTGCACTGGATATATAATATATGTGCACTGGATATTTAATATATGTGCACTGGATATTTAATATATGTGCACTGGATTTATATAATATATGTGCACTGGATATATATATATAATATATGTGCACTGGATATTTAATATATGTGCACTGGATATTTAATATATGTGCACTGGATATTTAATATATGTGCACTGGATATATATAATGTAAATGCACTGGATATTTAATATAAGTGCACTGGATATATATAATATAAGTGCACTGGATATATATAATATATGTGCACTGGATATTTAATATATATATTCACTGGATATATAATATATCTGCACTGGATATTTAATATATGTGCACTGGCAATATAATATATTTGCACTGGATATTTAATATATGTGCACTGGATATATATAATATATGTGCACTGGAAATATAATATATGTGCACTGGATATTTAATATATGTGCACTGGATATATTTAATATATGTGCACTGGATATTTAATATATGTGCACTAAATATATATAATATATGTGCACTGGATATTTAATATATGTGCACTGGATATTTAATATATGTGCACTGGATATTTAATATATGTGCACTGGATATATATAATATATGTGCACTGGACATTTATTATATATGTGCACTGGGTATATATAATATGTGTGCACTGGATATATGATATATATGCACTGGATATTTAATATATGTGCACTGGATATATATAATATATGTGCACTGGATATTTAATGTATGTGCCCTGGATATTTAAGATATGTGAACTGAATATATATAATATATGTGCACTGGATATTAAATATATGTGCAATGGATATAAATAATATATGTGCACTGGATCTATAATATATGTGCAATGGATATATATATAATATATGTGCACTGGATATATTTAATATATGTGCACTGGATATATTTAATATATGTACACTGGATATATTTAATATATGTGCACTGGATGTATATAATATATGTGCACTGGATATATAATATATCTGCACTGGATATTTAATATATGTGCACTGGAAATATGATATATGTGCACTGGATATTTAATATATGCACACTGGATATATATATAATATATGTGCACTGGATATTTAATATATGTGCACTGGATATTTAATATATGTGCACTAGATATATATAATATATGTCCACTGGATATATATAATATATGTGCACTGGATATTTAATATATGTGCACTGGATATATATACTATATGTGCACTGGATATATATAATATGTGTGCACTGGATATATAATATATGTGCACTGGATATTTAATATATGTGCACTGGATATTTAATATATGTGCACTGGATATTTAATATATGTGCACTGGATTTTTAATATATGTGCACTGGATATATACAATATATGTGCACTGGATATATAATATATCTGCACTGGATATTTAATATATGTGCACTGGAAATATGATATATGTGCACTGGATATTTAATATATGTGCACTGGATATATATAATATATGTGCACTGGATATTTAATATATGTGCACTGGATATTTAATATATGTGCACTGGATATATATAATGTAAATGCACTGGATATTTAATATAAGTGCACTGAATATTTAATATATGTGCACTGGATATATATAATATAAGTGCACTGGATATATATAATATATGTGCACTGGATATTTAATATATATGCACTGGATATATAATATATCTGCACTGGATATTTAATATATGTGCACTGGAAATATAATATATTTGCACTGGATATTTAATATATGTGCACTGGATATATATAATATATGTGCACTGGATATTTAATATATGTGCACTGGATATATATAATATATGTGCACTGGATATTTAATATATGTGCACTGGATATATATAATATGTGTGCACTGGATATATAATATATGTGCACTGGATATATATAATATATATGCCTTGGATATATATAATATATGTGCACTGGATATTTAATATATGTGCACTGGATATATATAATATATGTGCACTGGATATTTAATATATGTGCACTGTATATATATAATATATGTGCACTGGATATATATAATATATGTGCACTGGATATTTAATATATGTGCACTGGATATATATACTATATGTGCACTGGATATATATAATATGTGTGCACTGGATATATAATATATGTGCACTGGATATTTAATATGTGTGCACTGGATATTTAATATATGTGCACTGGAAATATATAATATATGTGCACTGAATATATATAATATATGTGCACTGGATATTTAATATATGTGCACTGGATATTTAATATATGTGGACTGGATATTTAATATATGTGCACTGGATATATATAATGTAGATGCACTGGATATTTCATATAAGTGCACTGGATATTTAATATATGTGCACTGGATATATATAATATAAGTGCACTGGATATATATAATATATGTGTACTGGATATTTAATATATATGCACTGGATATATAATATATCTGCACTGGATATTTAATATATGTGCACTGGAAATATAATATATTTGCACTGGATATTTAATATATGTGCACTGGATATATATAATATATGTGCACTGGATATTTAATATATGTGCACTGGATATATATAATATATGTGCACTGGATATTTAATATATGTGCACTGGATATATATAATATATTTGCACTGGATATTTAATATATGTGCACTGGATATTTAATGTATGTGCCCTGGATATTTAATATATGTGAACTGGATATATATAATATATGTGCACTGGATATATAATACATGTGCACTGGATATTTAATATATGTGCACTGGAAATATAATATATGTGGTCTGGATATTTAATATATGTGCACTGAATATATGTAATATATGTGCACTGGATATTTAATATATGTGCACTGGATATTTAATATATGTGCACTGGATATATATAATATATGTGCACTGGATATATATAATATATGTGCACTGGATATATATAATATATGTGCACTGGATATTTAATATATGTGCACTGGATATTTAATATATGTGCACTGGATATTTAATATATGTGCACTGGATTTATATAATATATGTGCACTGGATATATATATATAGTATATGTGCACTGGATATTTAATATATGTGCACTGGATATTTAATATATGTGCACTGGATATTTAATATATGTGCACTGGATATATATAATGTAAATGCACTGGATATTTAATATAAGTGCACTGGATATATATAATATAAGTGCACTGGATATATATAATATATGTGCACTGGATATTTAATATATATGCACTGGATATATAATATATCTGCACTGGATATTTAATATATGTGCACTGGAAATATAATATATTTGCACTGGATATTTAATATATGTGCACTGGAAATATAATATATGTGCACTGGATATTTAATATATGTGCACTGGATATTTAATATATGTGCACTGGATACATATAATATATGTGCACTGGATATATATAATATATGTGCACTGGATATTTAATATATGTGCACTGGATATATATAATATATGTGCACTGGATATATATAATATATGTGCACTGGATATTTAATATATGTGCACTGGATATATATAATATATGTGCACTGGATACATATAATATATGTGCACTGGATATATATAATATATGTGCACTGGATATTTAATATATGTGCACTGGATATATATAATATATGTGCACTGGATATTTAATATATGTGCACTGGATATATATAATATATGTGCACTGGATATATATAATATATGTGCACTGGATATTTAATATATGTGCACTGGATATATATAATATATGTGCACTGGATATTTAATATATGTGCACTGGATATATATAATATGTGTGCACTGGATATATAATATATGTGCACTGGATATTTAATATATGTGCACTGGATATTTAATATATGTGCTTTGGATATATATAATATGTGTGCACTGGATATATAATATATGTGAACTGGATATTTAATATATGTGCGCTGCATATATATAATATATGTGCACTGGATATATAATATATCTGCACTGGAAATTTAATATATGTGCACTGGAAATATAATATATGTGCACTGGATATTTAATATATGTGCACTAGATATATATAATATATGTGCACTGGATATTTATTATGTGTGCACTGGATAATTAATATATGTGCACTGGATATATATAATATATGTGCACTGGATATTTATTATATGTGCACTGGATATTTAATATATGTGCACAGGATATATGTAATATATGTGCACTGGATATTTATTATATATGTGCACTGGATATATATAATATTTGTGCTCTGGATATATAATATATCTGCACTGGATATTTAATATATGTGCACTGGATATATATAATATATGTGCACTGGATATTTAATATATCTGCACTGGATATATATAATATATGTGCACTGGATATTTAATATATGTGCACTGGATATTTAATATATCTGCACTGGATATATATATAATATATGTGCACTGGATATTTAATATATCTGCACTGGATATATATAATATATGTGCACTGGATATTTAATATATGTGCACTGGATATTTAATATATGTGCACTGGATATATATAATATATGTGCACTGGATATTTAATATATTTGCACTGGATATATATAATATATGTGCACTGGATATTTAATATATGTGCACTGGATATTTAATATATGTGCACTGGATATATATAATATGTGTGCACTGGATATATAATATATGTGCACTGGATATATATAATATTTGTGCACTAGATATATCTAATATATGTGCACTGGATTTTTAATATATGTGCACTGGATATATATAATATATGTGCACTGGATATTTAATATATTTGCACTGGATATATATAATATATGTGCACTGGATATTTAATATATGTGCACTGGATATTTAATATATGTGCACTGGATATATATAATATGTGTGCACTGGATATATAATATATGTGCACTGGATATATATAATATTTGTGCACTAGATATATCTAATATATGTGCACTGGATTTTTAATATATGTGCACTGGATATATATAATATATTTGCACTGGATATATAATATATCTGCACTGGATAATTAATATATGTGCACTGGAAATATAATATATGTGCACTGGATATTTAATATATGTGCACTGGATATTTAATATATGTGCACTGGATATTTAATATATCTGCACTGGATATATATAATATATGTGCACTGGATATTTAATATATGTGCACTGGATATTTAATATATGTGCACTGGATATATATAATATATGTGCACTGGATATTTAATATATTTGCACTGGATATATATAATATATGTGCGCTGGATATTTAATATATGTGCACTGGATATTTAATATATGTGCACTGGATATATATAATATGTGTGCACTGGATATATAATATATGTGCACTGGATATATATAATATTTGTGCACTAGATATATCTAATATATGTGCACTTGATTTTTAATATATGTGCACTGGATATATATAATATATGTGCACTGGATATATAATATATCTGCACTGGATATTTAATATATGTGCACTGGAAATATGATATATGTGCACTGGATATTTAATATATGTGCACTGGATATATATAATATATGTGCACTGGATATATATAATATATGTGCACTGGATATATATAATATATGTGCACTGGATATTTAATATATGTGCACTGGATATTTAATATATGTGCACTGGATTTTTAATATATGTGCACTGGATGTATATAATATATGTGCACTGGATATATAATATATCTGCACTGGATATTTAATATATGTGCACTGGAAATATGATATATGTGCACTGGATATTTAATATATGCACACTGGATATATATATAATATATGTGCACTGGATATTTAATATATGTGCACTGGATATTTAATATATGTGCACTAGATATATATAATATATGTCCACTGGATATATATAATATATGTGCACTGGATATTTAATATATGTGCACTGGATATATATACTATATGTGCACTGGATATATATAATATGTGTGCACTGGATATATAATATATGTGCACTGGATATTTAATATATGTGCACTGGGTATTTAATATATGTGCACTGGATATATATAATATATGTTCACTGGATATTTAATATATATGCACTGGATATTTAATATATGTGCACTGGATTTTTAATATATGTGCACTGGATATATACAATATATGTGCACTGGATATATAATATATCTGCACTGGATATTTAATATATGTGCACTGGAAATATGATATATGTGCACTGGATATTTAATATATGTGCACTGGATATATATAATATATGTGCACTGGATATTTAATATATGTGCACTGGATATTTAATATATGTGCACTGGATATTTAATATATGTGCACTGGATATATATAATGTAAATGCACTGGATATTTAATATAAGTGCACTGAATATTTAATATATGTGCACTGGATATATATAATATAAGTGCACTGGATATATATAATATATGTGCACTGGATATTTAATATATATGCACTGGATATATAATATATCTGCACTGGATATTTAATATATGTGCACTGGAAATATAATATATTTGCACTGGATATTTAATATATGTGCACTGGATATATATAATATATGTGCACTGGATATTTAATATATGTGCACTGGATATATATAATATATGTGCACTGGATATATATAATATGTGTGCACTGGATATATAATATATGTGCACTGGATATATATAATATATGTGCACTGGATATATATAATATATGTGCACTGGATATTTAATATATGTGCACTGGATATATATAATATATGTGCACTGGATATTTAATATATGTGCACTGTATATATATAATATATGTGCACTGGATATATATAATATATGTGCACTGGATATTTAATATATGTGCACTGGATATATATACTATATGTGCACTGGATATTTAATATATGTGCACTGGATATTTAATATATGTGCACTGGATATATATAATATATGTGCACTGAATATATATAATATATGTGCACTGGATATTTAATATATGTGCACTGGATATTTAATATATGTGGACTGGATATTTAATATATGTGCACTGGATATATATAATGTAGATGCACTGGATATTTAATATAAGTGCACTGGATATTTAATATATGTGCACTGGATATATATAATATAAGTGCACTGGATATATATAATATATGTGCACTGGATATTTAATATATATGCACTGGATATATAATATATCTGCACTGGATATTTAATATATGTGCACTGGAAATATAATATATTTGCACTGGATATTTAATATATGTGCACTGGATATATATAATATATGTGCACTGGATATTTAATATATGTGCACTGGATATATATAATATATGTGCACTGGATATTTAATATATGTGCACTGGATATTTAATATATGTGCACTGGATATTTAATATATGTGCACTGGATATATATAATATATTTTCACTGGATATTTAATATATGTGCACTGGATATTTAATGTATGTGCCCTGGATATTTAATATATGTGAACTGGATATATATAATATATGTGCACTGGATATTTAATACATGTGCACTGGATATATATATTATATGTGCACTGGATATATATAATATGTGTGCACTGGATATATAATATATGTGCACTGGATATTTAATATATGTGCACTGGATATTTAATATATGTGCACTGGATTTATATAATATATGTGCACTGGATATATATATATAATATATGTGCACTGGATATTTAATATATGTGCACTGGATATTTAATATATGTGCACTGGATATTTAATATATGTGCACTGGATATATATAATGTAAATGCACTGGATATTTAATATAAGTGCACTGGTTATATATAATATAAGTGCACTGGATATATATAATATATGTGCACTGGATATTTAATATATATATTCACTGGATATATAATATATCTGCACTGGATATTTAATATATGTGCACTGGCAATATAATATATTTGCAATGGATATTTAATATATGTGCACTGGATATATATAATATATGTGCACTGGAAATATAATATATGTGCACTGGATATTTAATATATGTGCACTGGATATATATAATATATGTGCACTGGATATTTAATATATGTGCACTGGATATATATAATATATGTGCACTGGATATTTAATATATGTGCACTGGATATTTAATATATGTGCACTGGATATTTAATATATGTGCACTGGATATATATAATATATGTGCACTGGACATTTATTATATATGTGCACTGGGTATATATAATATGTGTGCACTGGATATATGATA
Source organism: Leptodactylus fuscus (assembly GCF_031893055.1). Classification (NCBI taxonomy): domain Eukaryota; kingdom Metazoa; phylum Chordata; class Amphibia; order Anura; family Leptodactylidae; genus Leptodactylus; species Leptodactylus fuscus. The sequence goes on along the minus strand of NW_027440687.1, from coordinate 32,654 downwards.
TATATGCACTGGATATTTAATATATGTGCACTGGATATATATAATATATGTGCACTGGATATTTAATGTATGTGCCCTGGATATTTAAGATATGTGAACTGAATATATATAATATATGTGCACTGGATATTAAATATATGTGCAATGGATATAAATAATATATGTGCACTGGATCTATAATATATGTGCAATGGATATATATATAATATATGTGCACTGGATATATTTAATATATGTGCACTGGATATATTTAATATATGTACACTGGATATATTTAATATATGTGCACTGGATGTATATAATATATGTGCACTGGATATATAATATATCTGCACTGGATATTTAATATATGTGCACTGGAAATATGATATATGTGCACTGGATATTTAATATATGCACACTGGATATATATATAATATATGTGCACTGGATATTTAATATATGTGCACTGGATATTTAATATATGTGCACTAGATATATATAATATATGTCCACTGGATATATATAATATATGTGCACTGGATATTTAATATATGTGCACTGGATATATATACTATATGTGCACTGGATATATATAATATGTGTGCACTGGATATATAATATATGTGCACTGGATATTTAATATATGTGCACTGGATATTTAATATATGTGCACTGGATATTTAATATATGTGCACTGGATTTTTAATATATGTGCACTGGATATATACAATATATGTGCACTGGATATATAATATATCTGCACTGGATATTTAATATATGTGCACTGGAAATATGATATATGTGCACTGGATATTTAATATATGTGCACTGGATATATATAATATATGTGCACTGGATATTTAATATATGTGCACTGGATATTTAATATATGTGCACTGGATATATATAATGTAAATGCACTGGATATTTAATATAAGTGCACTGAATATTTAATATATGTGCACTGGATATATATAATATAAGTGCACTGGATATATATAATATATGTGCACTGGATATTTAATATATATGCACTGGATATATAATATATCTGCACTGGATATTTAATATATGTGCACTGGAAATATAATATATTTGCACTGGATATTTAATATATGTGCACTGGATATATATAATATATGTGCACTGGATATTTAATATATGTGCACTGGATATATATAATATATGTGCACTGGATATTTAATATATGTGCACTGGATATATATAATATGTGTGCACTGGATATATAATATATGTGCACTGGATATATATAATATATATGCCTTGGATATATATAATATATGTGCACTGGATATTTAATATATGTGCACTGGATATATATAATATATGTGCACTGGATATTTAATATATGTGCACTGTATATATATAATATATGTGCACTGGATATATATAATATATGTGCACTGGATATTTAATATATGTGCACTGGATATATATACTATATGTGCACTGGATATATATAATATGTGTGCACTGGATATATAATATATGTGCACTGGATATTTATTGTGTGTGCACTGGATATTTAATATATGTGCACTGGATATATATAATATATGTGCACTGAATATATATAATATATGTGCACTGGATATTTAATATATGTGCACTGGATATTTAATATATGTGGACTGGATATTTAATATATGTGCACTGGATATATATAATGTAGATGCACTGGATATTTCATATAAGTGCACTGGATATTTAATATATGTGCACTGGATATATATAATATAAGTGCACTGGATATATATAATATATGTGTACTGGATATTTAATATATATGCACTGGATATATAATATATCTGCACTGGATATTTAATATATGTGCACTGGAAATATAATATATTTGCACTGGATATTTAATATATGTGCACTGGATATATATAATATATGTGCACTGGATATTTAATATATGTGCACTGGATATATATAATATATGTGCACTGGATATTTAATATATGTGCACTGGATATTTAATATATGTGCACTGGATATTTAATATATGTGCACTGGATATATATAATATATTTGCACTGGATATTTAATATATGTGCACTGGATATTTAATGTATGTGCCCTGGATATTTAATATATGTGAACTGGATATATATAATATATGTGCACTGGATATATAATACATGTGCACTGGATATTTAATATATGTGCACTGGAAATATAATATATGTGCTCTGGATATTTAATATATGTGCACTGAATATATGTAATATATGTGCACTGGATATTTAATATATGTGCACTGGATATTTAATATATGTGCTCTGGATATTTAATATATGTGCACTGGATATATATAATATATGTGCACTGGATATATATAATATATGTGCACTGGATATATATAATATATGTGCACTGGATATTTAATATATGTGCACTGGATATATATATTATATGTGCACTGGATATATATAATATGTGTGCACTGGATATATAATATATGTGCACTGGATATTTAATATATGTGCACTGGATATTTAATATATGTGCACTGGATTTATATAATATATGTGCACTGGATATATATATATAGTATATGTGCACTGGATATTTAATATATGTGCACTGGATATTTAATATATGTGCACTGGATATTTAATATATGTGCACTGGATATATATAATGTAAATGCACTGGATATTTAATATAAGTGCACTGGATATATATAATATAAGTGCACTGGATATATATAATATATGTGCACTGGATATTTAATATATATGCACTGGATATATAATATATCTGCACTGGATATTTAATATATGTGCACTGGAAATATAATATATTTGCACTGGATATTTAATATATGTGCACTGGATATATATAATATATGTGCACTGGAAATATAATATATGTGCACTGGATATTTAATATATGTGCACTGGATATTTAATATATGTGCACTGGATACATATAATATATGTGCACTGGATATATATAATATATGTGCACTGGATATTTAATATATGTGCACTGGATATATATAATATATGTGCACTGGATATATATAATATATGTGCACTGGATATTTAATATATGTGCACTGGATATATATAATATATGTGCACTGGATACATATAATATATGTGCACTGGATATATATAATATATGTGCACTGGATATTTAATATATGTGCACTGGATATATATAATATATGTGCACTGGATATTTAATATATGTGCACTGGATATATATAATATATGTGCACTGAATATATATAATATATGTGCACTGGATATTTAATATATGTGCACTGGATATATATAATATATGTGCACTGGATATTTAATATATGTGCACTGGATATATATAATATGTGTGCACTGGATATATAATATATGTGCACTGGATATTTAATATATGTGCACTGGATATTTAATATATGTGCTTTGGATATATATAATATGTGTGCACTGGATATATAATATATGTGAACTGGATATTTAATATATGTGCGCTGCATATATATAATATATGTGCACTGGATATATAATATATCTGCACTGGAAATTTAATATATGTGCACTGGAAATATAATATATGTGCACTGGATATTTAATATATGTGCACTAGATATATTTAATATATGTGCACTGGATATTTATTATGTGTGCACTGGATAATTAATATATGTTCACTGGATATATATAATATATGTGCACTGGATATTTATTATATGTGCACTGGATATTTAATATATGTGCACAGGATATATGTAATATATGTGCACTGGATATTTATTATATATGTGCACTGGATATATATAATATATGTGCACTGGATATATAATATATCTGCACTGGATATTTAATATATGTGCACTGGATATATATAATATATGTGCACTGGATATTTAATATATCTGCACTGGATATATATAATATATGTGCACTGGATATTTAATATATGTGCACTGGATATTTAATATATCTGCACTGGATATATATATAATATATGTGCACTGGATATTAAATATATGTGCACTGGATATATATAATATATGTGCACTGGATATTTAATATATGTGCACTGGATATTTAATATATGTGCACTGGATATATATAATATATGTGCACTGGATATTTAATATATTTGCACTGGATATATATAATATATGTGCACTGGATATTTAATATATGTGCACTGGATATTTAATATATGTGCACTGGATATATATAATATGTGTGCACTGGATATATAATATATGTGCACTGGATATATATAATATTTGTGCACTAGATATATCTAATATATGTGCACTGGATTTTTAATATATGTGCACTGGATATATATAATATATGTGCACTGGATATTTAATATATTTGCACTGGATATATATAATATATGTGCACTGGATATTTAATATATGTGCACTGGATATTTAATATATGTGCACTGGATATATATAATATGTGTGCACTGGATATATAATATATGTGCACTGGATATATATAATATTTGTGCACTAGATATATCTAATATATGTGCACTGGATTTTTAATATATGTGCACTGGATATATATAATATATTTGCACTGGATATATAATATATCTGCACTGGATAATTAATATATGTGCACTGGAAACATAATATATGTGCACTGGATATTTAATATATGTGCACTGGATATTTAATATATGTGCACTGGATATTTAATATATGTGCACTGGATATATATAATATATGTGCACTGGATATTTAATATATGTGCACTGGATATTTAATATATGTGCACTGGATATATATAATATATGTGCACTGGATATTTAATATATTTGCACTGGATATATATAATATATGTGCGCTGGATATTTAATATATGTGCACTGGATATTTAATATATGTGCACTGGATATATATAATATGTGTGCACTGGATATATAATATATGTGCACTGGATATATATAATATTTGTGCACTAGATATATCTAATATATGTGCACTGGATTTTTAATATATGTGCACTGGATATATATAATATATGTGCACTGGATATATAATATATCTGCACTGGATATTTAATATATGTGCACTGGAAATATGATATATGTGCACTGGATATTTAATATATGTGCACTGGATATATATAATATATGTGCACTGGATATATATAATATATGTGCACTGGATATATATAATATATGTGCACTGGATATTTAATATATGTGCACTGGATATTTAATATATGTGCACTGGATGTATATAATATATGTGCACTGGATATATAATATATCTGCACTGGATATTTAATATATGTGCACTGGAAATATGATATATGTGCACTGGATATTTAATATATGCACAATGGATATATATATAATATATGTGCACTGGATATTTAATATATGTGCACTGGATATTTAATATATGTGCACTAGATATATATAATATATGTCCACTGGATATATATAATATATGTGCACTGGATATTTAATATATGTGCACTGGATATATATACTATATGTGCACTGGATATATATAATATGTGTGCACTGGATATATAATATATGTGCACTGGATATTTAATATATGTGCACTGGGTATTTAATATATGTGCACTGGATATATATAATATATGTGCACTGGATATTTAATATATATGCACTGGATATTTAATATATGTGCACTGGATTTTTAATATATGTGCACTGGATATATACAATATATGTGCACTGGATATATAATATATCTGCACTGGATATTTAATATATGTGCACTGGAAATATGATATATGTGCACTGGATATTTAATATATGTGCACTGGATATATATAATATATGTGCACTGGATATTTAATATATGTGCACTGGATATTTAATATATGTGCACTGGATATTTAATATATGTGCACTGGATATATATAATGTAAATGCACTGGATATTTAATATAAGTGCACTGAATATTTAATATATGTGCACTGGATATATATAATATAAGTGCACTGGATATATATAATATATGTGCACTGGATATTTAATATATATGCACTGGATATATAATATATCTGCACTGGATATTTAATATATGTGCACTGGAAATATAATATATTTGCACTGGATATTTAATATATGTGCACTGGATATATATAATATATGTGCACTGGATATTTAATATATGTGCACTGTATATATATAATATATGTGCACTGGATATATATAATATATGTGCACTGGATATTTAATATATGTGCACTGGATATATATACTATATGTGCACTGGATATATATAATATGTGTGCACTGGATATATAATATATGTGCACTGGATATTTAATATATGTGCACTGGATATTTAATATATGTGCACTGGATATATATAATATATGTGCACTGAATATATATAATATATGTGCACTGGATATTTAATATATGTGCACTGGATATTTAATATATGTGGACTGGATATTTAATATATGTGCACTGGATATATATAATGTAGATGCACTGGATATTTAATATAAGTGCACTGGATATTTAATATATGTGCACTGGATATATATAATATAAGTGCACTGGATATATATAATATATGTGCACTGGATATTTAATATATATGCACTGGATATATAATATATCTGCACTGGATATTTAATATATGTGCACTGGAAATATAATATATTTGCACTGGATATTTAATATATGTGCACTGGATATATATAATATATGTGCACTGGATATTTAATATATGTGCACTGGATATATATAATATATGTGCACTGGATATTTAATATATGTGCACTGGATATTTAATATATGTGCACTGGATATATATAATATATTTGCACTGGATATTTAATATATGTGCACTGGATATTTAATGTATGTGCCCTGGATATTTAATATATGTGAACTGGATATATATAATATATGTGCACTGGATATATAATACATGTGCACTGGATATTTAATATATGTGCACTGGAAATATAATATATGTGCTCTGGATATTTAATATATGTGCACTGAATATATGTAATATATGTGCACTGGATATTTAATATATGTGCTCTGGATATTTAATATATGTGCACTGGATATATATAATATATGTGCACTGGATATATATAATATATGTGCACTGGATATATATAATATATGTGCACTGGATATTTAATACATGTGCACTGGATATATATATTATATGTGCACTGGATATATATAATATGTGTGCACTGGATATATAATATATGTGCACTGGATATTTAATATATGTGCACTGGATATTTAATATATGTGCACTGGATTTATATAATATATGTGCACTGGATATTTAATGTATGTGCCCTGGATATTTAAGATATGTGAACTGAATATATATAATATATGTGCACTGGATATTAAATATATGTGCAATGGATATAAATAATATATGTGCACTGGATCTATAATATATGTGCAATGGATATATATATAATATATGTGCACTGGATATATTTAATATATGTGCACTGGATATATTTAATATATGTACACTGGATATATTTAATATATGTGCACTGGATGTATATAATATATGTGCACTGGATATATAATATATCTGCACTGGATATTTAATATATGTGCACTGGAAATATGATATATGTGCACTGGATATTTAATATATGCACACTGGATATATATATAATATATGTGCACTGGATATTTAATATATGTGCACTGGATATTTAATATATGTGCACTAGATATATATAATATATGTCCACTGGATATATATAATATATGTGCACTGGATATTTAATATATGTGCACTGGATATATATACTATATGTGCACTGGATATATATAATATGTGTGCACTGGATATATAATATATGTGCACTGGATATTTAATATATGTGCACTGGATATTTAATATATGTGCACTGGATATTTAATATATGTGCACTGGATTTTTAATATATGTGCACTGGATATATACAATATATGTGCACTGGATATATAATATATCTGCACTGGATATTTAATATATGTGCACTGGAAATATGATATATGTGCACTGGATATTTAATATATGTGCACTGGATATATATAATATATGTGCACTGGATATTTAATATATGTGCACTGGATATATATAATGTAAATGCACTGGATATTTAATATAAGTGCACTGAATATTTAATATATGTGCACTGGATATATATAATATAAGTGCACTGGATATATATAATATATGTGCACTGGATATTTAATATATATGCACTGGATATATAATATATCTGCACTGGATATTTAATATATGTGCACTGGAAATATAATATATTTGCACTGGATATTTAATATATGTGCACTGGATATATATAATATATGTGCACTGGATATTTAATATATGTGCACTGGATATATATAATATATGTGCACTGGATATTTAATATATGTGCACTGGATATATATAATATGTGTGCACTGGATATATAATATATGTGCACTGGATATATATAATATATATGCCTTGGATATATATAATATATGTGCACTGGATATTTAATATATGTGCACTGGATATATATAATATATGTGCACTGGATATTTAATATATGTGCACTGTATATATATAATATATGTGCACTGGATATATATAATATATGTGCACTGGATATTTAATATATGTGCACTGGATATATATACTATATGTGCACTGGATATATATAATATGTGTGCACTGGATATATAATATATGTGCACTGGATATTTATTGTGTGTGCACTGGATATTTAATATATGTGCACTGGATATATATAATATATGTGCACTGAATATATATAATATATGTGCACTGGATATTTAATATATGTGCACTGGATATTTAATATATGTGGACTGGATATTTAATATATGTGCACTGGATATATATAATGTAGATGCACTGGATATTTTATATAAGTGCACTGGATATTTAATATATGTGCACTGGATATATATAATATAAGTGCACTGGATATATATAATATATGTGTACTGGATATTTAATATATATGCACTGGATATATAATATATCTGCACTGGATATTTAATATATGTGCACTGGAAATATAATATATTTGCACTGGATATTTAATATATGTGCACTGGATATATATAATATATGTGCACTGGATATTTAATATATGTGCACTGGATATATATAATATATGTGCACTGGATATTTAATATATGTGCACTGGATATTTAATATATGTGCACTGGATATTTAATATATGTGCACTGGATATATATAATATATTTGCACTGGATATTTAATATATGTGCACTGGATATTTAATGTATGTGCCCTGGATATTTAATATATGTGAACTGGATATATATAATATATGTGCACTGGATATATAATACATGTGCACTGGATATTTAATATATGTGCACTGGAAATATAATATATGTGCTCTGGATATTTAATATATGTGCACTGAATATATGTAATATATGTGCACTGGATATTTAATATATGTGCACTGGATATTTAATATATGTGCTCTGGATATTTAATATATGTGCACTGGATATATATAATATATGTGCACTGGATATATATAATATATGTGCACTGGATATATATAATATATGTGCACTGGATATTTAATATATGTGCACTGGATATATATATTATATGTGCACTGGATATATATAATATGTGTGCACTGGATATATAATATATGTGCACTGGATATTTAATATATGTGCACTGGATATTTAATATATGTGCACTGGATTTATATAATATATGTGCACTGGATATATATATATAGTATATGTGCACTGGATATTTAATATATGTGCACTGGATATTTAATATATGTGCACTGGATATTTAATATATGTGCACTGGATATATATAATGTAAATGCACTGGATATTTAATATAAGTGCACTGGATATATATAATATAAGTGCACTGGATATATATAATATATGTGCACTGGATATTTAATATATATGCACTGGATATATAATATATCTGCACTGGATATTTAATATATGTGCACTGGAAATATAATATATTTGCACTGGATATTTAATATATGTGCACTGGATATATATAATATATGTGCACTGGAAATATAATATATGTGCACTGGATATTTAATATATGTGCACTGGATATTTAATATATGTGCACTGGATACATATAATATATGTGCACTGGATATATATAATATATGTGCACTGGATATTTAATATATGTGCACTGGATATATATAATATATGTGCACTGGATATATATAATATATGTGCACTGGATATTTAATATATGTGCACTGGATATATATAATATATGTGCACTGGATACATATAATATATGTGCACTGGATATATATAATATATGTGCACTGGATATTTAATATATGTGCACTGGATATATATAATATATGTGCACTGGATATTTAATATATGTGCACTGGATATATATAATATATGTGCACTGAATATATATAATATATGTGCACTGGATATTTAATATATGTGCACTGGATATATATAATATATGTGCACTGGATATTTAATATATGTGCACTGGATATATATAATATGTGTGCACTGGATATATAATATATGTGCACTGGATATTTAATATATGTGCACTGGATATTTAATATATGTGCTTTGGATATATATAATATGTGTGCACTGGATATATAATATATGTGAACTGGATATTTAATATATGTGCGCTGCATATATATAATATATGTGCACTGGATATATAATATATCTGCACTGGAAATTTAATATATGTGCACTGGAAATATAATATATGTGCACTGGATATTTAATATATGTGCACTAGATATATTTAATATATGTGCACTGGATATTTATTATGTGTGCACTGGATAATTAATATATGTTCACTGGATATATATAATATATGTGCACTGGATATTTATTATATGTGCACTGGATATTTAATATATGTGCACAGGATATATGTAATATATGTGCACTGGATATTTATTATATATGTGCACTGGATATATATAATATTTGTGCACTGGATATATAATATATCTGCACTGGATATTTAATATATGTGCACTGGATATATATAATATATGTGCACTGGATATTTAATATATCTGCACTGGATATATATAATATATGTGCACTGGATATTTAATATATGTGCACTGGATATTTAATATATCTGCACTGGATATATATATAATATATGTGCACTGGATATTAAATATATGTGCACTGGATATATATAATATATGTGCACTGGATATTTAATATATGTGCACTGGATATTTAATATATGTGCACTGGATATATATAATATATGTGCACTGGATATTTAATATATTTGCACTGGATATATATAATATATGTGCACTGGATATTTAATATATGTGCACTGGATATTTAATATATGTGCACTGGATATATATAATATGTGTGCACTGGATATATAATATATGTGCACTGGATATATATAATATTTGTGCACTAGATATATCTAATATATGTGCACTGGATTTTTAATATATGTGCACTGGATATATATAATATATGTGCACTGGATATTTAATATATTTGCACTGGATATATATAATATATGTGCACTGGATATTTAATATATGTGCACTGGATATTTAATATATGTGCACTGGATATATATAATATGTGTGCACTGGATATATAATATATGTGCACTGGATATATATAATATTTGTGCACTAGATATATCTAATATATGTGCACTGGATTTTTAATATATGTGCACTGGATATATATAATATATTTGCACTGGATATATAATATATCTGCACTGGATAATTAATATATGTGCACTGGAAACATAATATATGTGCACTGGATATTTAATATATGTGCACTGGATATTTAATATATGTGCACTGGATATTTAATATATCTGCACTGGATATATATAATATATGTGCACTGGATATTTAATATATGTGCACTGGATATTTAATATATGTGCACTGGATATATATAATATATGTGCACTGGATATTTAATATATTTGCACTGGATATATATAATATATGTGCGCTGGATATTTAATATATGTGCACTGGATATTTAATATATGTGCACTGGATATATATAATATGTGTGCACTGGATATATAATATATGTGCACTGGATATATATAATATTTGTGCACTAGATATATCTAATATATGTGCACTGGATTTTTAATATATGTGCACTGGATATATATAATATATGTGCACTGGATATATAATATATCTGCACTGGATATTTAATATATGTGCACTGGAAATATGATATATGTGCACTGGATATTTAATATATGTGCACTGGATATATATAATATATGTGCACTGGATATATATAATATATGTGCACTGGATATATATAATATATGTGCACTGGATATTTAATATATGTGCACTGGATATTTAATATATGTGCACTGGATGTATATAATATATGTGCACTGGATATATAATATATCTGCACTGGATATTTAATATATGTGCACTGGAAATATGATATATGTGCACTGGATATTTAATATATGCACAATGGATATATATATAATATATGTGCACTGGATATTTAATATATGTGCACTGGATATTTAATATATGTGCACTAGATATATATAATATATGTCCACTGGATATATATAATATATGTGCACTGGATATTTAATATATGTGCACTGGATATATATACTATATGTGCACTGGATATATATAATATGTGTGCACTGGATATATAATATATGTGCACTGGATATTTAATATATGTGCACTGGGTATTTAATATATGTGCACTGGATATATATAATATATGTGCACTGGATATTTAATATATATGCACTGGATATTTAATATATGTGCACTGGATTTTTAATATATGTGCACTGGATATATACAATATATGTGCACTGGATATATAATATATCTGCACTGGATATTTAATATATGTGCACTGGAAATATGATATATGTGCACTGGATATTTAATATATGTGCACTGGATATATATAATATATGTGCACTGGATATTTAATATATGTGCACTGGATATTTAATATATGTGCACTGGATATTTAATATATGTGCACTGGATATATATAATGTAAATGCACTGGATATTTAATATAAGTGCACTGAATATTTAATATATGTGCACTGGATATATATAATATAAGTGCACTGGATATATATAATATATGTGCACTGGATATTTAATATATATGCACTGGATATATAATATATCTGCACTGGATATTTAATATATGTGCACTGGAAATATAATATATTTGCACTGGATATTTAATATATGTGCACTGGATATATATAATATATGTGCACTGGATATTTAATATATGTGCACTGTATATATATAATATATGTGCACTGGATATATATAATATATGTGCACTGGATATTTAATATATGTGCACTGGATATATATACTATATGTGCACTGGATATATATAATATGTGTGCACTGGATATATAATATATGTGCACTGGATATTTAATATATGTGCACTGGATATTTAATATATGTGCACTGGATATATATAATATATGTGCACTGAATATATATAATATATGTGCACTGGATATTTAATATATGTGCACTGGATATTTAATATATGTGGACTGGATATTTAATATATGTGCACTGGATATATATAATGTAGATGCACTGGATATTTAATATAAGTGCACTGGATATTTAATATATGTGCACTGGATATATATAATATAAGTGCACTGGATATATATAATATATGTGCACTGGATATTTAATATATATGCACTGGATATATAATATATCTGCACTGGATATTTAATATATGTGCACTGGAAATATAATATATTTGCACTGGATATTTAATATATGTGCACTGGATATATATAATATATGTGCACTGGATATTTAATATATGTGCACTGGATATATATAATATATGTGCACTGGATATTTAATATATGTGCACTGGATATTTAATATATGTGCACTGGATATATATAATATATTTGCACTGGATATTTAATATATGTGCACTGGATATTTAATGTATGTGCCCTGGATATTTAATATATGTGAACTGGATATATATAATATATGTGCACTGGATATATAATACATGTGCACTGGATATTTAATATATGTGCACTGGAAATATAATATATGTGCTCTGGATATTTAATATATGTGCACTGAATATATGTAATATATGTGCACTGGATATTTAATATATGTGCTCTGGATATTTAATATATGTGCACTGGATATATATAATATATGTGCACTGGATATATATAATATATGTGCACTGGATATATATAATATATGTGCACTGGATATTTAATACATGTGCACTGGATATATATATTATATGTGCACTGGATATATATAATATGTGTGCACTGGATATATAATATATGTGCACTGGATATTTAATATATGTGCACTGGATATTTAATATATGTGCACTGGATTTATATAATATATGTGCACTGGATATTTAATGTATGTGCCCTGGATATTTAAGATATGTGAACTGAATATATATAATATATGTGCACTGGATATTAAATATATGTGCAATGGATATAAATAATATATGTGCACTGGATCTATAATATATGTGCAATGGATATATATATAATATATGTGCACTGGATATATTTAATATATGTGCACTGGATATATTTAATATATGTACACTGGATATATTTAATATATGTGCACTGGATGTATATAATATATGTGCACTGGATATATAATATATCTGCACTGGATATTTAATATATGTGCACTGGAAATATGATATATGTGCACTGGATATTTAATATATGCACACTGGATATATATATAATATATGTGCACTGGATATTTAATATATGTGCACTGGATATTTAATATATGTGCACTAGATATATATAATATATGTCCACTGGATATATATAATATATGTGCACTGGATATTTAATATATGTGCACTGGATATATATACTATATGTGCACTGGATATATATAATATGTGTGCACTGGATATATAATATATGTGCACTGGATATTTAATATATGTGCACTGGATATTTAATATATGTGCACTGGATATTTAATATATGTGCACTGGATTTTTAATATATGTGCACTGGATATATACAATATATGTGCACTGGATATATAATATATCTGCACTGGATATTTAATATATGTGCACTGGAAATATGATATATGTGCACTGGATATTTAATATATGTGCACTGGATATATATAATATATGTGCACTGGATATTTAATATATGTGCACTGGATATTTAATATATGTGCACTGGATATATATAATGTAAATGCACTGGATATTTAATATAAGTGCACTGAATATTTAATATATGTGCACTGGATATATATAATATAAGTGCACTGGATATATATAATATATGTGCACTGGATATTTAATATATATGCACTGGATATATAATATATCTGCACTGGATATTTAATATATGTGCACTGGAAATATAATATATTTGCACTGGATATTTAATATATGTGCACTGGATATATATAATATATGTGCACTGGATATTTAATATATGTGCACTGGATATATATAATATATGTGCACTGGATATTTAATATATGTGCACTGGATATATATAATATGTGTGCACTGGATATATAATATATGTGCACTGGATATATATAATATATATGCCTTGGATATATATAATATATGTGCACTGGATATTTAATATATGTGCACTGGATATATATAATATATGTGCACTGGATATTTAATATATGTGCACTGTATATATATAATATATGTGCACTGGATATATATAATATATGTGCACTGGATATTTAATATATGTGCACTGGATATATATACTATATGTGCACTGGATATATATAATATGTGTGCACTGGATATATAATATATGTGCACTGGATATTTAATATGTGTGCACTGGATATTTAATATATGTGCACTGGATATATATAATATATGTGCACTGAATATATATAATATATGTGCACTGGATATTTAATATATGTGCACTGGATATTTAATATATGTGGACTGGATATTTAATATATGTGCACTGGATATATATAATGTAGATGCACTGGATATTTCATATAAGTGCACTGGATATTTAATATATGTGCACTGGATATATATAATATAAGTGCACTGGATATATATAATATATGTGTACTGGATATTTAATATATATGCACTGGATATATAATATATCTGCACTGGATATTTAATATATGTGCACTGGAAATATAATATATTTGCACTGGATATTTAATATATGTGCACTGGATATATATAATATATGTGCACTGGATATTTAATATATGTGCACTGGATATATATAATATATGTGCACTGGATATTTAATATATGTGCACTGGATATTTAATATATGTGCACTGGATATTTAATATATGTGCACTGGATATATATAATATATTTGCACTGGATATTTAATATATGTGCACTGGATATTTAATGTATGTGCCCTGGATATTTAATATATGTGAACTGGATATATATAATATATGTGCACTGGATATATAATACATGTGCACTGGATATTTAATATATGTGCACTGGAAATATAATATATGTGCTCTGCATATTTAATATATGTGCACTGAATATATGTAATATATGTGCACTGGATATTTAATATATGTGCACTGGATATTTAATATATGTGCTCTGGATATTTAATATATGTGCACTGGATATATATAATATATGTGCACTGGATATATATAATATATGTGCACTGGATATATATAATATATGTGCACTGGATATTTAATATATGTGCACTGGATATATATATTATATGTGCACTGGATATATATAATATGTGTGCACTGGATATATAATATAGGTGCACTGGATATTTAATATATGTGCACTGGATTTATATAATATATGTGCACTGGATATATATATATAGTATATGTGCACTGGATATTTAATATATGTGCACTGGATATTTAATATATGTGCACTGGATATTTAATATATGTGCACTGGATATATATAATGTAAATGCACTGGATATTTAATATAAGTGCACTGGATATATATAATATAAGTGCACTGGATATATATAATATATGTGCACTGGATATTTAATATATATGCACTGGATATATAATATATCTGCACTGGATATTTAATATATGTGCACTGGAAATATAATATATTTGCACTGGATATTTAATATATGTGCACTGGATATATATAATATATGTGCACTGGAAATATAATATATGTGCACTGGATATTTAATATATGTGCACTGGATATTTAATATATGTGCACTGGATACATATAATATATGTGCACTGGATATATATAATATATGTGCACTGGATATTTAATATATGTGCACTGGATATATATAATATATGTGCACTGGATATATATAATATATGTGCACTGGATATTTAATATATGTGCACTGGATATATATAATATATGTGCACTGGATACATATAATATATGTGCACTGGATATATATAATATATGTGCACTGGATATTTAATATATGTGCACTGGATATATATAATATATGTGCACTGGATATTTAATATATGTGCACTGGATATATATAATATATGTGCACTGGATATATATAATATATGTGCACTGGATATTTAATATATGTGCACTGGATATATATAATATATGTGCACTGGATATTTAATATATGTGCACTGGATATATATAATATGTGTGCACTGGATATATAATATATGTGCACTGGATATTTAATATATGTGCACTGGATATTTAATATATGTGCTTTGGATATATATAATATGTGTGCACTGGATATATAATATATGTGAACTGGATATTTAATATATGTGCGCTGCATATATATAATATATGTGCACTGGATATATAATATATCTGCACTGGAAATTTAATATATGTGCACTGGAAATATAATATATGTGCACTGGATATTTAATATATGTGCACTAGATATATTTAATATATGTGCACTGGATATTTATTATGTGTGCACTGGATAATTAATATATGTGCACTGGATATATATAATATATGTGCACTGGATATTTATTATATGTGCACTGGATATTTAATATATGTGCACAGGATATATGTAATATATGTGCACTGGATATTTATTATATATGTGCACTGGATATATATAATATTTGTGCACTGGATATATAATATATCTGCACTGGATATTTAATATATGTGCACTGGATATATTTAATATATGTGCACTGGGTATTTAATATATGTGCACTGGATATATATAATATATGTGCACTGGATATTTAATATATATGCACTGGATATTTAATATATGTGCACTGGATTTTTAATATATGTGCACTGGATATATACAATATATGTGCACTGGATATATAATATATCTGCACTGGATATTTAATATATGTGCACTGGAAATATGATATATGTGCACTGGATATTTAATATATGTGCACTGGATATATATAATATATGTGCACTGGATATTTAATATATGTGCACTGGATATTTAATATATGTGCACTGGATATTTAATATATGTGCACTGGATATATATAATGTAAATGCACTGGATATTTAATATAAGTGCACTGAATATTTAATATATGTGCACTGGATATATATAATATAAGTGCACTGGATATATATAATATATGTGCACTGGATATTTAATATATATGCACTGGATATATAATATATCTGCACTGGATATTTAATATATGTGCACTGGAAATATAATATATTTGCACTGGATATTTAATATATGTGCACTGGATATATATAATATATGTGCACTGGATATTTAATATATGTGCACTGGATATATATAATATATGTGCACTGGATATTTAATATATGTGCACTGGATATATATAATATGTGTGCACTGGATATATAATATATGTGCACTGGATATATATAATATATGTGCACTGGATATATATAATATATGTGCACTGGATATTTAATATATGTGCACTGGATATATATAATATATGTGCACTGGATATTTAATATATGTGCACTGTATATATATAATATATGTGCACTGGATATATATAATATATGTGCACTGGATATTTAATATATGTGCACTGGATATATATACTATATGTGCACTGGATATATATAATATGTGTGCACTGGATATATAATATATGTGCACTGGATATTTAATATATGTGCACTGGATATTTAATATATGTGCACTGGATATTTAATATATGTGCACTGGATATTTAATATATGTGCACTGGATATATATAATATATGTGCACTGAATATATATAATATATGTGCACTGGATATTTAATATATGTGCACTGGATATTTAATATATGTGGACTGGATATTTAATATATGTGCACTGGATATATATAATGTAGATGCACTGGATATTTAATATAAGTGCACTGGATATTTAATATATATGCACTGGATATATAATATATCTGCACTGGATATTTAATATATGTGCACTGGAAATATAATATATTTGCACTGGATATTTAATATATGTGCACTGGATATATATAATATATGTGCACTGGATATTTAATATATGTGCACTGGATATATATAATATATGTGCACTGGATATTTAATATATGTGCACTGGATATTTAATATATGTGCACTGGATATTTAATATATGTGCACTGGATATATATAATATATTTGCACTGGATATTTAATGTATGTGCCCTGGATATTTAATATATGTGAACTGGATATATATAATATATGTGCACTGGATATATAATACATGTGCACTGGATATTTAATATATGTGCACTGGAAATATAATATATGTGCTCTGGATATTTAATATATGTGCACTGAATATATGTAATATATGTGCACTGGATATTTAATATATGTGCACTGGATATTTAATATATGTGCTCTGGATATTTAATATATGTGCACTGGATATATATAATATATGTGCACTGGATATATATAATATATGTGCACTGGATATATATAATATATGTGCACTGGATATTTAATACATGTGCACTGGATATATATATTATATGTGCACTGGATATATATAATATGTGTGCACTGGATATATAATATATGTGCACTGGATATTTAATATATGTGCACTGGATATTTAATATATGTGCACTGGATTTATATAATATATGTGCACTGGATATATATATATAATATATGTGCACTGGATATTTAATATATGTGCACTGGATATTTAATATATGTGCACTGGATATTTAATATATGTGCACTGGATATATATAATGTAAATGCACTGGATATTTAATATAAGTGCACTGGATATATATAATATAAGTGCACTGGATATATATAATATATGTGCACTGGATATTTAATATATATATTCACTGGATATATAATATATCTGCACTGGATATTTAATATATGTGCACTGGCAATATAATATATTTGCACTGGATATTTAATATATGTGCACTGGATATATATAATATATGTGCACTGGAAATATAATATATGTGCACTGGATATTTAATATATGTGCACTGGATATATATAATATATGTGCACTGGATATTTAATATATGTGCACTGGATATATATAATATATGTGCACTGGATATTTAATATATGTGCACTGGATATTTAATATATGTGCACTGGATATTTAATATATGTGCACTGGATATATATAATATATGTGCACTGGACATTTATTATATATGTGCACTGGGTATATATAATATGTGTGCACTGGATATATGATATATATGCACTGGATATTTAATATATGTACACTGGATATATATAATATATGTGCACTGGATATTTAATGTATGTGCCCTGGATATTTAAGATATGTGAACTGAATATATATAATATATGTGCACTGGATATTAAATATATGTGCAATGGATATAAATAATATATGTGCACTGGATCTATAATATATGTGCAATGGATATATATATAATATATGTGCACTGGATATATTTAATATATGTGCACTGGATATATTTAATATATGTACACTGGATATATTTAATATATGTGCACTGGATATATAATATATGTGCACTGGATATATAATATATGTGCACTGAATATCTAATATATGTGCACTGGATATATACAATATATGTGCACTGGATATATAATATATGTGCACTGGATATATATAATATATGTGCCCTGGATATTTAATATACGTGCACTGGATATTTAATATATGTGCACTTGATATATATAATATATGTGCACTGGATATATATAATATATGTGCACTGGATATTTAATATATGTGCACTGGATATATATAATATATGTGCACTGGATATATATAATATATGTGCACTGGATATTTAATATATGTGCACTGGATATATATAATATATGTGCACTGGATATTTAATATATGTGCACTGGATATATATAATATATGTGCACTGGAAATATAATATATGTGCACTGGATATTTAATATATGTGCACTGGATATTTTATATATGTGCACTGGATACATATAATATATGTGCACTGGATATATATAATATATGTGCACTGGATATTTAATATATGTGCACTGGATATATATAATATATGTGCACTGGAAATATAATATATGTGCACTGGATATTTAATATATGTGCACTGGATATTTTATATATGTGCACTGGATACATATAATATATGTGCACTGGATATATATAATATATGTGCACTGGATATTTAATATATGTGCACTGGATATTTAATATATCTGCACTGGATATATATATAATATATGTGCACTGGATATTTAATATATGTGCACTGGATATATATAATATATGTGCACTGGATATTTAATATATGTGCACTGGATATATATAATATATGTGCACTGGATATTTAATATATTTGCACTGGATATATATAATATATGTGCACTGGATATTTAATATATGTGCACTGGATATTTAATATATGTGCACTGGATATATATAATATGTGTGCACTGGATATATAATATATGTGCACTGGATATATATAATATTTGTGCACTAGATATATCTAATATATGTGCACTGGATTTTTAATATATGTGCACTGGATATATATAATATATGTGCACTGGATATATAATATATCTGCACTGGATAATTAATATATGTGCACTGGAAATATGATATATGTGCACTGGATATTTAATATATGTGCACTGGATATTTAATATATGTGCACTGGATATTTAATATATCTGCACTGGATATATATAATATATGTGCACTGGATATTTAATATATGTGCACTGGATATTTAATATATGTGCACTGGATATATATAATATATGTGCACTGGATATTTAATATATTTGCACTGGATATATATAATATATGTGCGCTGGATATTTAATATATGTGCACTGGATATTTAATATATGTGCACTGGATATATATAATATATGTGCACTGGATATATAATATATCTGCACTGGATATATAATATATCTGCACTGGAAATATGATATATGTGCACTGGATATTTAATATATGTGCACTGGATATATATAATATATGTGCACTGGATATATATAATATATGTGCACTGGATATATATAATATATGTGCACTGGATATTTAATATATGTGCACTGGATATTTAATATATGTGCACTGGATTTTTAATATATGTGCACTGGATGTATATAATATATGTGCACTGGATATATAATATATCTGCACTGGATATTTAATATATGTGCACTGGAAATATGAAATATGTGCACTGGATATTTAATATATGCACACTGGATATATATATAATATATGTGCACTGGATATTTAATATATGTGCACTGGATATTTAATATATGTGCACTAGATATATATAATATATGTCCACTGGATATATATAATATATGTGCACTGGATATTTAATATATGTGCACTGGATATATATACTATATGTGCACTGGATATATATAATATGTGTGCACTGGATATATAATATATGTGCACTGGATATTTAATATATGTGCACTGGATATTTAATATATGTGCACTGGATATATATAATATATGTGCACTGGATATTTAATATATGTGCACTGGATATTTAATATATGTGCACTGGATTTTTAATATATGTGCACTGGATATATACAATATATGTGCACTGGATATATAATATATCTGCACTAGATATTTAATATATGTGCACTGGAAATATGATATATGTGCACTGGATATTTAATATATGTGCACTGGATATATATAATGTAAATGCACTGGATATTTAATATAAGTGCACTGAATATTTAATATATGTGCACTGGATATATATAATATAAGTGCACTGGATATATATAATATATGTGCACTGGATATTTAATATATATGCACTGGATATATAATATATCTGCACTGGATATTTAATATATGTGCACTGGAAATATAATATATTTGCACTGGATATTTAATATATGTGCACTGGATATATATAATATATGTGCACTGGATATTTAATATATGTGCACTGGATATATATAATATATGTGCACTGGATATTTAATATATGTGCACTGGATATATATAATATGTGTGCACTGGATATATAATATATGTGCACTGGATATATATAATATATGTGCACTGGATATATATAATATATGTGCACTGGATATTTAATATATGTGCACTGGATATATATAATATATGTGCACTGGATATTTAATATATGTGCACTGTATATATATAATATATGTGCACTGGATATATATAATATATGTGCACTGGATATTTAATATATGTGCACTGGATATATATAATATATGTGCACTGGATATTTAATATATGTGCACTGGATATTTAATATATGTGCACTGGATTTTTAATATATGTGCACTGGATGTATATAATATATGTGCACTGGATATATATAATATATGTGCACTGAATATATATAATATATGTGCACTGGATATTTAATATATGTGCACTGGATATTTAATATATGTGCACTAGATATATATAATATATGTCCACTGGATATATATAATATATGTGCACTGGATATTTAATATATGTGCACTGGATATATATACTATATGTGCACTGGATATATATAATATGTGTGCACTGGATATATAATATATGTGCACTGGATATTTAATATATGTGCACTGGATATTTAATATATGTGCACTGGATATTTAATATATGTGCACTGGATTTTTAATATATGTGCACTGGATATATACAATATATGTGCACTGGATATATAATATATCTGCACTGGATATTTAATATATGTGCACTGGAAATATGATATATGTGCACTGGATATTTAATATATGTGCACTGGATATATATAATATATGTGCACTGGATATTTAATATATGTGCACTGGATATTTAATATATGTGCACTGGATATATATAATGTAAATGCACTGGATATTTAATATAAGTGCACTGAATATTTAATATATGTGCACTGGATATATATAATATAAGTGCACTGGATATATATAATATATGTGCACTGGATATTTAATATATATGCACTGGATATATAATATATCTGCACTGGATATTTAATATATGTGCACTGGAAATATAATATATTTGCACTGGATATTTAATATATGTGCACTGGATATATATAATATATGTGCACTGGATATTTAATATATGTGCACTGGATATATATAATATATGTGCACTGGATATTTAATATATGTGCACTGGATATATATAATATGTGTGCACTGGATATATAATATATGTGCACTGGATATATATAATATATGTGCACTGGATATATATAATATATGTGCACTGGATATTTAATATATGTGCACTGGATATATATAATATATGTGCACTGGATATTTAATATATGTGCACTGTATATATATAATATATGTGCACTGGATATATATAATATATGTGCACTGGATATTTAATATATGTGCACTGGATATATATACTATATGTGCACTGGATATATATAATATGTGTGCACTGGATATATAATATATGTGCACTGGATATTTAATATGTGTGCACTGGATATTTAATATATGTGCACTGGATATATATAATATATGTGCACTGAATATATATAATATATGTGCACTGGATATTTAATATATGTGCACTGGATATTTAATATATGTGGACTGGATATTTAATATATGTGCACTGGATATATATAATGTAGATGCACTGGATATTTCATATAAGTGCACTGGATATTTAATATATGTGCACTGGATATATATAATATAAGTGCACTGGATATATATAATATATGTGCACTGGATATTTAATATATATGCACTGGATATATAATATATCTGCACTGGATATTTAATATATGTGCACTGGAAATATAATATATTTGCACTGGATATTTAATATATGTGCACTGGATATATATAATATATGTGCACTGGATATTTAATATATGTGCACTGGATATATATAATATATGTGCACTGGATATTTAATATATGTGCACTGGATATTTAATATATGTGCACTGGATATTTAATATATGTGCACTGGATATATATAATATATTTGCACTGGATATTTAATATATGTGCACTGGATATTTAATGTATGTGCCCTGGATATTTAATATATGTGAACTGGATATATATAATATATGTGCACTGGATATATAATACATGTGCACTGGATATTTAATATATGTGCACTGGAAATATAATATATGTGCTCTGGATATTTAATATATGTGCACTGAATATATGTAATATATGTGCACTGGATATTTAATATATGTGCACTGGATATTTAATATATGTGCTCTGGATATTTAATATATGTGCACTGGATATATATAATATATGTGCACTGGATATATATAATATATGTGCACTGGATATATATAATATATGTGCACTGGATATTTAATATATGTGCACTGGATATTTAATATATGTGCTCTGGATATTTAATATATGTGCACTGGATATATATAATATATGTGCACTGGATATATATAATATATGTGCACTGGATATATATAATATATGTGCACTGGATATTTAATATATGTGCACTGGATATTTAATATATGTGCACTGGATATTTAATATATGTGCACTGGATTTATATAATATATGTGCACTGGATATATATATAGTATATGTGCACTGGATATTTAATATATGTGCACTGGATATTTAATATATGTGCACTGGATATTTAATATATGTGCACTGGATATATATAATGTAAATGCACTGGATATTTAATATAAGTGCACTGGATATATATAATATAAGTGCACTGGATATATATAATATATGTGCACTGGATATTTAATATATATGCACTGGATATATAATATATCTGCACTGGATATTTAATATATGTGCACTGGAAATATAATATATTTGCACTGGATATTTAATATATGTGCACTGGATATATATAATATATGTGCACTGGAAATATAATATATGTGCACTGGATATTTAATATATGTGCACTGGATACATATAATATATGTGCACTGGATATATATAATATATGTGCACTGGATATTTAATATATGTGCACTGGATATATATAATATATGTGCACTGGATATATATAATATATGTGCACTGGATATTTAATATATGTGCACTGGATATATATAATATATGTGCACTGGATACATATAATATATGTGCACTGGATATATATAATATATGTGCACTGGATATTTAATATATGTGCACTGGATATATATAATATATGTGCACTGGATATTTAATATATGTGCACTGGATATATATAATATATGTGCACTGGATATATATAATATATGTGCACTGGATATTTAATATATGTGCACTGGATATATATAATATATGTGCACTGGATATTTAATATATGTGCACTGGATATATATAATATGTGTGCACTGGATATATAATATATGTGCACTGGATATTTAATATATGTGCACTGGATATTTAATATATGTGCTTTGGATATATATAATATGTGTGCACTGGATATATAATATATGTGAACTGGATATTTAATATATGTGCGCTGCATATATATAATATATGTGCACTGGATATATAATATATCTGCACTGGAAATTTAATATATGTGCACTGGAAATATAATATATGTGCACTGGATATTTAATATATGTGCACTAGATATATATAATATATGTGCACTGGATATTTATTATGTGTGCACTGGATAATTAATATATGTGCACTGGAAATATAATATATGTGCACTGGATATTTAATATATGTGCACTGGATTTTTAATATATGTGCACTGGATATATATAATATATGTGCACTGGATATTTAATATATTTGCACTGGATATATATAATATATGTGCACTGGATATTTAATATATGTGCACTGGATATTTAATATATGTGCACTGGATATATATAATATGTGTGCACTGGATATATAATATATGTGCACTGGATATATATAATATTTGTGCACTAGATATATCTAATATATGTGCACTGGATTTTTAATATATGTGCACTGGATATATATAATATATTTGCACTGGATATATAATATATCTGCACTGGATAATTAATATATGTGCACTGGAAATATAATATATGTGCACTGGATATTTAATATATGTGCACTGGATATTTAATATATGTGCACTGGATATTTAATATATCTGCACTGGATATATATAATATATGTGCACTGGATATTTAATATATGTGCACTGGATATTTAATATATGTGCACTGGATATATATAATATATGTGCACTGGATATTTAATATATTTGCACTGGATATATATAATATATGTGCGCTGGATATTTAATATATGTGCACTGGATATTTAATATATGTGCACTGGATATATATAATATGTGTGCACTGGATATATAATATATGTGCACTGGATATATATAATATTTGTGCACTAGATATATCTAATATATGTGCACTGGATTTTTAATATATGTGCACTGGATATATATAATATATGTGCACTGGATATATAATATATCTGCACTGGATATTTAATATATGTGCACTGGAAATATGATATATGTGCACTGGATATTTAATATATGTGCACTGGATATATATAATATATGTGCACTGGATATATATAATATATGTGCACTGGATATATATAATATATGTGCACTGGATATTTAATATATGTGCACTGGATATTTAATATATGTGCACTGGATTTTTAATATATGTGCACTGGATGTATATAATATATGTGCACTGGATATATAATATATCTGCACTGGATATTTAATATATGTGCACTGGAAATATGATATATGTGCACTGGATATTTAATATATGCACACTGGATATATATATAATATATGTGCACTGGATATTTAATATATGTGCACTGGATATTTAATATATGTGCACTAGATATATATAATATATGTCCACTGGATATATATAATATATGTGCACTGGATATTTAATATATGTGCACTGGATATATATACTATATGTGCACTGGATATATATAATATGTGTGCACTGGATATATAATATATGTGCACTGGATATTTAATATATGCGCACTGGGTATTTAATATATGTGCACTGGATATATATAATATATGTGCACTGGATATTTAATATATATGCACTGGATATTTAATATATGTGCACTGGATTTTTAATATATGTGCACTGGATATATACAATATATGTGCACTGGATATATAATATATCTGCACTGGATATTTAATATATGTGCACTGGAAATATGATATATGTGCACTGAATATATATAATATATGTGCACTGGATATATATAATATGTGTGCACTGGATATATAATATATGTGCACTGGATATTTAATATATGTGCACTGGATATTTAATATATGTGCACTGGATATATATAATATATGTGCACTGAATATATATAATATATGTGCACTGGATATTTAATATATGTGCACTGGATATTTAATATATGTGGACTGGATATTTAATATATGTGCACTGGATATATATAATGTAGATGCACTGGATATTTAATATAAGTGCACTGGATATTTAATATATGTGCACTGGATATATATAATATAAGTGCACTGGATATATATAATATATGTGCACTGGATATTTAATATATATGCACTGGATATATAATATATCTGCACTGGATATTTAATATATGTGCACTGGAAATATAATATATTTGCACTGGATATTTAATATATGTGCACTGGATATATATAATATATGTGCACTGGATATTTAATATATGTGCACTGGATATATATAATATATGTGCACTGGATATTTAATATATGTGCACTGGATATTTAATATATGTGCACTGGATATTTAATATATGTGCACTGGATATATATAATATATTTGCACTGGATATTTAATATATGTGCACTGGATATTTAATGTATGTGCCCTGGATATTTAATATATGTGAACTGGATATATATAATATATGTGCACTGGATATATAATACATGTGCACTGGATATTTAATATATGTGCACTGGAAATATAATATATGTGCTCTGGATATTTAATATATGTGCACTGAATATATGTAATATATGTGCACTGGATATTTAATATATGTGCACTGGATATTTAATATATGTGCTCTGGATATTTAATATATGTGCACTGGATATATATAATATATGTGCACTGGATATATATAATATATGTGCACTGGATATATATAATATATGTGCACTGGATATTTAATATATGTGCACTGGATATTTAATATATGTGCTCTGGATATTTAATATATGTGCACTGGATATATATAATATATGTGCACTGGATATATATAATATATGTGCACTGGATATATATAATATATGTGCACTGGATATTTAATATATGTGCACTGGATATTTAATATATGTGCACTGGATATTTAATATATGTGCACTGGATTTATATAATATATGTGCACTGGATATATATATATAGTATATGTGCACTGGATATTTAATATATGTGCACTGGATATTTAATATATGTGCACTGGATATTTAATATATGTGCACTGGATATATATAATGTAAATGCACTGGATATTTAATATAAGTGCACTGGATATATATAATATAAGTGCACTGGATATATATAATATATGTGCACTGGATATTTAATATATATGCACTGGATATATAATATATCTGCACTGGATATTTAATATATGTGCACTGGAAATATAATATATTTGCACTGGATATTTAATATATGTGCACTGGATATATATAATATATGTGCACTGGAAATATAATATATGTGCACTGGATATTTAATATATGTGCACTGGATATTTAATATATGTGCACTGGATACATATAATATATGTGCACTGGATATATATAATATATGTGCACTGGATATTTAATATATGTGCACTGGATATATATAATATATGTGCACTGGATATATATAATATATGTGCACTGGATATTTAATATATGTGCACTGGATATATATAATATATGTGCACTGGATACATATAATATATGTGCACTGGATATATATAATATATGTGCACTGGATATTTAATATATGTGCACTGGATATATATAATATATGTGCACTGGATATTTAATATATGTGCACTGGATATATATAATATATGTGCACTGGATATATATAATATATGTGCACTGGATATTTAATATATGTGCACTGGATGTATATAATATATGTGCACTGGATATTTAATATATGTGCACTGGATATATATAATATGTGTGCACTGGATATATAATATATGTGCACTGGATATTTAATATATGTGCACTGGATATTTAATATATGTGCTTTGGATATATATAATATGTGTGCACTGGATATATAATATATGTGAACTGGATATTTAATATATGTGCGCTGCATATATATAATATATGTGCACTGGATATATAATATATCTGCACTGGAAATTTAATATATGTGCACTGGAAATATAATATATGTGCACTGGATATTTAATATATGTGCACTAGATATATATAATATATGTGCACTGGATATTTATTATGTGTGCACTGGATAATTAATATATGTGCACTGGATATATATGATATATGTGCACTGGATATTTATTATATGTGCACTGGATATTTAATATATGTGCACAGGATATATGTAATATATGTGCACTGGATATTTATTATATATGTGCACTGGATATATATAATATTTGTGCTCTGGATATATAATATATCTGCACTGGATATTTAATATATGTGCACTGGATATATATAATATATGTGCACTGGATATTTAATATATCTGCACTGGATATATATAATATATGTGCACTGGATATTTAATATATGTGCACTGGATATTTAATATATCTGCACTGGATATATATATAATATATGTGCACTGGATATTTAATATATGTGCACTGGATATATATAATATATGTGCACTGGATATTTAATATATGTGCACTGGATATTTAATATATGTGCACTGGATATATATAATATATGTGCACTGGATATTTAATATATTTGCACTGGATATATATAATATATGTGCACTGGATATTTAATATATGTGCACTGGATATTTAATATATGTGCACTGGATATATATAATATGTGTGCACTGGATATATAATATATGTGCACTGGATATATATAATATTTGTGCACTAGATATATCTAATATATGTGCACTGGATTTTTAATATATGTGCACTGGATATATATAATATATGTGCACTGGATATTTCATATATTTGCACTGGATATATATAATATATGTGCACTGGATATTTAATATATGTGCACTGGATATTTAATATATGTGCACTGGATATATATAATATGTGTGCACTGGATATATAATATATGTGCACTGGATATATATAATATTTGTGCACTAGATATATCTAATATATGTGCACTGGATTTTTAATATATGTGCACTGGATATATATAATATATTTGCACTGGATATATAATATATCTGCACTGGATAATTAATATATGTGCACTGGAAATATAATATATGTGCACTGGATATTTAATATATGTGCACTGGATATTTAATATATGTGCACTGGATATTTAATATATCTGCACTGGATATATATAATATATGTGCACTGGATATTTAATATATGTGCACTGGATATTTAATATATGTGCACTGGATATATATAATATATGTGCACTGGATATTTAATATATTTGCACTGGATATATATAATATATGTGCGCTGGATATTTAATATATGTGCACTGGATATTTAATATATGTGCACTGGATATATATAATATGTGTGCACTGGTTATATAATATATGTGCACTGGATATATATAATATTTGTGCACTAGATATATCTAATATATGTGCACTGGATTTTTAATATATGTGCACTGGATATATATAATATATGTGCACTGGATATATAATATATCTGCACTGGATATTTAATATATGTGCACTGGAAATATGATATATGTGCACTGGATATTTAATATATGTGCACTGGATATATATAATATATGTGCACTGGATATATATAATATATGTGCACTGGATATATATAATATATGTGCACT